>NC_133333.1:43718607-44018607 GCF_042186555.1 Aquarana catesbeiana | reverse complement strand
GCTAAAAGGGCCGGCAGTTCGATTTTAGTAATTGTGGTCCATTTTCAGGCTAAAAGGGCCGGGAGTGCGATTTTGGTCACTTTGGACCCATTTTGGGCTAAAAGGGCCAGCAGTGCAATTTTGGTAACCTTGGACCCATTTCATGCTAAAAGGGCCAACAGAACGATTTTGGTCATTTTGGACCTATTTCGGGCTGGAAGGGCCGGCAGTACAATTTTTGTCATTTTGTACCACTTTTGGGCTAAAAGGGCCAGCAGTGCAATTTTTGAAATTTTGGACCCATTTCTGGTTAAAAGGGCCTGCAGTACGATTTTTGTAATTTTGGATCATTTTCGGGCTAAAAGTGCCAGGAGTGCAATTTTGGTAATTTTGGACCCATTTCGGGCTAAAAGGTCTGGCAGTTTGATATTTGTCATTTTGGACCCTTTATGGGATAAAAGAGCCGGGAGTGCGATTTTCGTCATTTTGGACCCATTTCGGACGACAAGGGCCGGCAGTGTGATTTTTGTCATTTTGGACCATTTTCAGGCTAAAAGAGCCGGCAGTGTGATTTTGGTCATTTTCAACCCATTTCGAGCTAAAAGGGCCAGCAGTGCTATTCTTTTATTTTGGATCACTTTTGGGCTAATAGGGCCAGGAGAGTGCTTTTTGTAATTTTGGACCCATTTCGAGCTAAAAGGGCCGGCAGTGCGATTTTGGTAATTTTGGACCATTTTCGGGCTGAAAGGGCCAGCAGTATGATTTTTGTCATTTTGGAACATTTTTCGGCTAAAATGATCGGCAGTTCGACTTTGGTAATTTTGGACACATTTCGGGCTAAAAGGGCTGGCAGTGCAATTTTGGTCATTTTGGACCCATTTCGGGTTAAAAGGGCCGGGGGTTCGATTTTTGTCACTTTGGACCCATTTCAGGCTAAAAGGGCCGGCAGTGCAATTTTAGTAATTGTGGTCCATTTTCAGGCTAAAAGGGCCGGGAGTGCGATTTTGGTCACTTTGGACCTATTTCAGGCTAAAAGAGCCAGCAGTGCAATTTTGGAAATTTTGGACCCATTTCGAGCTAAAAGGGCCGGCAATGTGATTTTTTGTCATTTTGGACCATTTTCGGGCTAAAAGGGCCAGCAGTGTGATTTTGGTAATCTTGGGCCCATTTCATGCTAAAAGGGCCAGTAGTAAGATTTTGGTCATTTTGGACTATTTTCAGCTAAAAGTGCAGGAGTGCGATTTTGGTAATTTTGGACCCATTTTGGGCTAAAAGGGCTGACAGTGCGATTTTGGTAATTTTGGACCCATTTTGGGCTAAATGGGCTGGCAGTGCGATATTTGTCATTTTGGATCCATTTTGTGCTAAAAGGGCAGGCAGTGTGATTTTACTAATAGTGGTCCATTTTCGGGTTAAAAGGGCTGGGAGTGTGATTTTGGTCATTTTGAACCCATTTCAGGGTGAAAGGGCCGGCAGTATGATTTTTGTCATTTTGAACCATTTTCGGGCTAAAAGGGCCGGGAGTGCGATTTTGGTAATTTTGGACCATTTTCGGGCTAAAAGTGCCGGGAGTGCGATTTTGGTAATTTTGGACACATTTCTTGCTTAAAGGGTCAGGAGTGCGATTTTGGTCATTTTGGACCCATTTCAGGCTAAAAGGGCCGGCAGTGCGATATTTGTCATTTTGGATCCATTTTGGGCTAAAAGGTTTGGGAGTGTGATTTTGGTCATTTTGGACCCATTTCGGACCAAAAGGGACGCAATGCAATTTTTGTCATTTTGGACCCATTTTGGGCTAAAAGGGCTTTGGATGCGATTTTGGTCATTTTGGACCCATTTTGGGCTAAAAGGGCTTTGGATGCAATTTTGGTCATTTTGGACACATTTCAGGCTATAAGGGCCGGCATTGCGATTTTTGTAATTTTTGGACCTTTTTCGGGCTAAAAGAGACGGGAGTGCGATTTTGGTAATTTTGGACCCATTTTGGACTTAAAAGGCTGGGATTGCGATTTTGGTCATTTTGGACCCATTTCGGGCTGAAAGAGCCGGCAGTACCATTTTTGTCATTTTGGACCAATTTCGGGCTAATAGAGCCAGCAGTGCAATTTTGGTCATTTTGGACCCATTTCTGGTTTAAAGGGCCGACAGTTCGATATTTGTCATTTTGGACCCATTGGGCCGGCAGTCCAATTTTTGTCATTTTGGACTATTTTGGGGCTAAAAGTGCCGGGAGTGCGATTTTAGTAATTTTGGATGATTTTTGGGCTAAAAGTGCCAGGAGTGCAATTTTGGTAATTTTGGACCCATTTCGGACTAAAAGGGCCAGCAGTGTGATTCTTTCATTTTGGACCCATTTCAGGCTAAAAGGGACGGCAGTACGTTTTTAGTCATTTTGGACCATTTTCAGGCTAAAAGTTTCGGGAGTGCGATTTGGTAATTTTGGACGCATTTCAGGCTAAAAGAGCCAGCATTGCGATATTTGTCATTTTGGACCCATTTTGGGCTAAAAGGGCCGGCAGTTCGATTTTAGTAATTGTGGTCCATTTTCAGGCTAAAAGGGCCGGGAGTGAGATTTTGGTCACTTTGGACCCATTTTGGGCTAAAAGGGCCAGCAGTGCAATTTTGGTAATTTTGGACCCATTTCGAGCTAAAAGAGCCGGCAATGTGATTTTTGTCATTTTGGACCATTTTCAGGCTAAAAGGGCCAGCAGTACAATTTTGGTAACCTTGGACCCATTTCATGCTAAAAGGACCAACAGTACGATTTTTGTCATTTTGTACCACTTTTGGGCTAAAAGGGCAGTGCAATTTTTGAAATTTTGGACCCATTTCTGGCTAAAAGGGCCGGCAGTACGATTTTTGTAATTTTGGACCATTTTCGGGCTAAAAGTGCCAGGAGTGCAATTTTGGTAATTTTGGACCCATTTCGGGCTAAAAGGGCCGGCAGTTTGATATTTGTCATTTTGGACTCTTTATGGGATAAAAGAGCCAGGAGTTTGATTTTGGTCATTTTGGAACATTTTTCGGCTAAAATGGTCGGCAGTTCGATTTTGGTAATTTTGGACACATTTCGGGCTAAAAGGGCTGGCAGTGCAATTTTGGTCATTTTGGA
Organism: Aquarana catesbeiana; assembly: GCF_042186555.1. NCBI lineage: Eukaryota > Metazoa > Chordata > Amphibia > Anura > Ranidae > Aquarana > Aquarana catesbeiana. The sequence goes on along the minus strand of NC_133333.1, from coordinate 44,015,516 downwards.
CCCATTTCGGGTTAAAAGGGTCAGCAATACGATTTTTGTCATTTTGGACCCATTTTGGGTTAAAAGGGCCGGGGGTGCGATTTTTGTCACTTTGGACCCATTTCAGGCTAAAAGGGCCGGCAGTGCGATTTTAGTAATTGTGGTCCATTTTCAGGCTAAAAGGGCCGGGAGTGCGATTGTGGTCACTTTGGACCTATTTTGGGCTAAAAGAGCCAGCAGTGCAATTTTGGTAATTTTGGTAATTTTGGACCCATTTCGAACTAAAAGGGCTGGCAATGCGATTTTTGTCATTTTGGACCATTTTCGTGCTAAAAGGGCCAGCAGTGTGATTTTGGTAATCTTGGGCCCATTTCATGCTAAAAGAGCCAGTAGTACGATTTTGGTAATTTTGGACTATTTTCAGCTAAAAGTGCCAGGAGTGCGATTTTGGTAATTTTGGACCCATTTTGGGCTAAAAGGGCTGACAGTGCAATTTTGGTAATTTTGGACCCATTTCAGGCTAAAAGGGCTGGCAGTGCGATATTTGTCATTTTGGATCCATTTTGTGCTAAAAGGGCAGGCAGTGTGATTTTAGTAATTGTGGTCCATTTTCGGGTTAAAAGGGCTGGGAGTGTGATTTTGGTCATTTTTAACCCATTTCAGGGTGAAAGGGCCGGCAGTATAATTTTTGTCATTTTAGACCATTTTCGGGCTAAAAGGGCCGGGAGTGCAATTTTGGTAATTTTGGACCCATTTCGGGTTAAAAGGGCCGGCAGTACGATTTTTGTCATTTTGGACCATTTTTGGGCTAAAAGTGCCGGGAGTGCGATTTTAGTAATTTTGGACCATTTTCGGGCTAAAAGGGCCGGGAGTGCGATTTTGGTCATTTTGAACCCATTTCAGGCCAAAAGGGCCGGCAGTGCGATATTTGTCATTTTGGATCCATTTTGGGCTAAAAGGGTGGGGAGTGTGATTTTGGTCATTTTGGACCCTTTTCGGGCCAAAAGGGCCGGCAATGCAATTTTTGTCATTTTGGACCCGTTTTGGGCTAAAAGGGTTTTGGGTGCGATTTTGGTAATTTTGGACCTATTTCAGGCTCAAAGGTCCGGCAGTGCAATTTTGGTCATTTTCTACCCATTTCGGGCTATAAGGGCCGGCAGTGCGATTTTTGTAATTTTTGGACCTTTTTCTGGCTAAAAGAGACGGGAGTGCGATTTCGGTCATTTTGGATCGATTTCCTTCTAAAAGGGCCGGGGGTGCGATTTTGGTCATTTTGAACCCATTTCCGGCTAAAAGGTCCGGGGTGCGATTTTGCTCATTTTGGACGGATTTCAGGCTAAAAGGTCCGGGGGTGCGATTTTGCTCATTTTGGATGGATTTCGGGCTTAAAGGGCTGGGATCGCGATTTTGGTCATTTTGGACCCATTTCGGGCTGAAAGAGCCGGCAGTACGATTTTTGTCATTTTGGACCCATTTCTGGTTTAAAGGGCCGACAGTGCAATTTTAGTAATTGTGGTCCATTTTTGGGCTAAAAGAGCCAGGAGTGCGATTTTTGTCATTTTGGACCCATTTTGGGCCAAAAGGGCCGGCAATGCGATTTTTGTCATTTTGGACCCATTTTGCGCTAAAAGGGCTTTGGATGCGATTTTGGTCATTTTGGAGTCAATTCAGGCTAAAAGGGCCGGCAGTGCAATTTTGGTCATTTTCTACCCATTTCGGGCTATAAGGGCCGGCAGTGCGATTTTTGTAATTTTTGGATCTTTTTCGGGCTAAAAGGGCCCGGGTGTGCAATTGTGGTCATTTTGGACCCATTTTGGGCTAAAAGGGCCGGCAGCGCGATTTTAGTAATTTTGGACCATTTTCGGGCTAAAAGGGCTGGCAGTGTGCTTTTAGCAATTTTGGACCATTTTCAGGCTAAAAGGGCCGGGAGTGCGATTTTGATAATTTTGGACCCATTTCAGGCTAAAAGGGCCGGCAGGACGCCAATTTTTTTTACATGTTGACTTTGAATTCCCCTTAAAGTCCATACCAGATCCAAAAGGCCTTGTATGCACTGGAGGGGGCCCCCACGTTTTTTCCTTGATTTTTGAATAGCTGATTTTTTTAATTCCACACCATAATATTATTGAATAATTAAATACCATTGCATGCATTTGAAGAGTTAAAATGATGGAATAAAGCAAACTGATGTGCATTCGCTAATTATTCTTTTCATTGTTTACAATAATGTTTTGCATTTAAGACATTTATATTATGGTACCAACCATGCTCATGTGGCATTGGGTAGGGATGAGCCGAACGCCCCCGGTTCGGTTCTCACCAGAACTGGCGAAGAATGTGTGCGAACATCGTTAAAGTCTATGAGACATGAACATGAGAAATCAAAAGTGCTCATTTTAAGGGCTTATATGCAAGTTATTGCCATAAAAAGTGTATGAGGACCCGGTTCCTGCCCCAGGGGACATGTATCAATGAAAAAAAAAGTTTGAAAAACTGCAGTTTTTTTCAGGAGCGGGGAAACAATAAAAATGAAATATTCCTTTTACTATCATGCCTGGGGGGTATCCTTAGTATGCTTGTAAAGTAGCACATCTTTCTCATGGTTGGAACAGTACCACAGCAAAATGACATTTCTAAAGGGAAAAAATGTTATTTAAAACTGCTTGCGGCTGTAATGTATTGTCGGATCCTGGCAATAGAGATAAAAATCATAAAAAAAAACGGTGTGAGTTCTCCCCCCAGTCCATTACCAGGCCCTTTGGGTCTGGTATGAATATTAAGGGGAACCCTGCATCAAAAAAAATTGTGTGGGATTCCCCCCAAAATCAATACCAGGCCCTTCAGGTCTGCTATGATTATTTGATCATTTAACAAGGGGGCCCCCAGATCCCTCCATTTAAATGGGTATCGGGTACATTGTACCCCTACTCATTCACCAAAAAAAGTAAAATGTGACAAAAAACTGTAGCCGGTTTTTGACAATTCCTTTATTGTAAAATAACTCTGAGTGGTCTCCTCCCCCAAGTCATGTCTCCCACAATAAAGGGATTGTTATGGATTTTGGGGGGCGACCCCCACACCATTTTTTTTTTAAATTTTGGTGTAGGGTTCCCCTTACTATCCATACCAGACCTGAAGGGCCTGGTATGGATTTTGGGGGGACCCCCACGCAATTTTTTTGATGCGGGTTTACCCTTAATATCCATACCAGACCTTAAGGGCCTGGTATGGATTTTGGGGGGACTCCCATGCAATTTAATATTTAATGCAGGGGTTCCCCTTAATATTCAGACCAGACCCAAAGGGCCTGGTAATGGGGGGCATGCCATTTTTGTTGAATTTTGGCATGAGAGGATCCCCTCTGAATCCATACTAGACCCGAAGAGCCTGGTATAGACCTAGGGGGGACCCCATGCAGTTTTTGCATTTTTTTGTACTTTCAATGGGGAAGCCACTGACAGCTGAAGATTCATTGGTTAAGGACGCAGCAGCTGGCTTCCCGCCCCCCCCCCCCCCCGGTTAGCAACCGGCTATATACAGTGTAAAAAAAATAACCGCAAAACACATCAAAACTAACATCACAAACGCAACAGTTGAATTTCTGGTGCAGTTCTTTTGAAATCTATTACCCACAAATTGCGTGAAAAAAGTCCCTGACCATTTCCAAAAACACACTGGCTGCAAAATGAACTAGTACCATAGGAAACCTTGTTAAAATGGACTGTAGAGTAATTCTGAAAACGCACTAAAAATGCATAGGTGTGAACCTAGGGTCAGGGCCAGTTCACACTGGAGTGAGAGGAGAGGCTCTATACAGGCGCTATTTTAGCACCTGTAAAGCGCCTCCAGTGTGAAAGCAGCCTAATATGTAAAAGATCTTGCACTTCCCCAAAACCACCACCCCAAAACTTATTAAAAAAGAAGAAAGAAAAGAGGAAAAAAACAATAAAAAAGCTCAATAATTTACTTTTATTTTGCCAGCAGAAACTAAATTATGTACATTTACTAGCTTCAAAAAAAGTTGCTACAGGATATATGGTGCTACATTTAGCAAAACAGTTAGCAATTGGGTTTTCAGGGCCCTGATCATAGGAGCTTACAATCTAAAATTTAGTGGACACAGCTTTACTGTTAGTGTATAACGGGTAACACATCACATTTTTATCTGAAAGATTATAGAAACATACTTAACAGTCATTATTCCTACAAAGCATTCCAACATAATATTAAAAAAGCCACATGTTCAAAATATAACACCCGCCACCACCCCACAAATCCACACATATGCATACATTGGTGACCATGTACTTCTGGAAGCTGCATTTCTGTGTATATGATTAAGCAATGAGATAAAAGAGTAGAAGGTCAGCATATGCTCCCAAACCATGTTTGCATAGTCAGACAGGAGCAATACACACACAACATTGAAAGCAAGGCCACATAAACCCACTTTTGATGAAAAGAATGCACAATAATTTCAGCAAACAAACAGCCCTAGTTGGGCGTTTGTCAATAGGCACAATATCATTCCTTCGCCCCCCACAAATCACAGCAAAAAACCTGGCCTTCTTAGGCCAAACGAACCCCCCTACTGCAGCCCTTTATATGAGGTAGGTTGTATTGTTAACACTGACACACGCCCACCAGTATCTTTCAATCTATCTGTTCGTGTATGTCTAAAGTGATTGCACCTGATGGGCAGGAAAACATAATACTATTTGCCACTGTGTTAGCCCTTGGCTATGTGCATCAAACTACAGGCCAAAGATCGAAGTCCATTTGCATGCACATAAAGCAACAGTTTTCTAAGCATATGTACCTGTGCAGTGTAAACCTTACAATTTTAAATGTCCAGGTCCCTGGGCATGATTAGTGCTAACAAACATTATATAACAGTCCCTGGCTGCAATGAGCTTCCAATATAAAGTCCAAAACTAACTTTCTTAGATTAGAGACTATTTCAACAGGAGACAAATAAAATGCCAGCATATCTTTGGATTGTAGTGAGAAACCCACACAGGGAGAGCATATAAACTTTGACACAAACATTAGGATGTTGGGGAATTGAATCAGCAACCTCAGTGCTGCTAGACAGAATTGCTACCCACTTAGCCAGCAGGCAGCCTCCCACATGTTCTCTGCATCTCTGTGGTGTGAACCAGCCCTAAGTCCATAGCCATGCTCAGTGTCACAAGCAATATACAATATATTGGCCTAAGTATTGGGACGCCTGCCTTTAAACGAACATGAACTGTAATGGCATCCCAGTCTTAGTACGTTGGGTTCAAAATTCAAAATTCATTTGGCCCACCCTTTGCAGCTATAACAGCTTCAACTCTTCTGGGAAGGCTGTCCACAAGGATTAAGAGTGTGTCTATGGGAATGTTTGACCATTCTTTCAAGTGCATTTGTGAGGTCAGGCACTGATGTTGGATGAGAAGGCCTGGCTTACAGTCTCTGCTCTAATTCATCCCCAATGTGTTCTGTTGTGTTGAGGTCAGGACTCTGTCCAGGTCAGTCAAGTTCCTCCACCCCAAACTCGCTCATCCATGCTTTTATGGACCTTGCTTTGTGCACTGGTCCAAATCATTTGATGGAGGGGGATTATGATGTGGGGTTGGGCTTGGCCTCTTAGTTACAGTGAAGGGAACTTCTTAGGCATCAGCATACCGAAACTTTTTGAACAATTTCATGCTCCCAACTTTGTGGGAACAATTTGGGGATGGCTCCTTCCTTTTCCAACATGACTGCACAAAGCAAGGTCCATAAAGACATGGATGAGCGAGTTTAGGGTGGAGGAACTTGACTGGATGCACAGACTCCTGACCTCAACCTGATAGAACACCTTTTGGCTGAATTAGAGCAGAGACTGCAAGCCAGGCCTTCTAATCCAACATCAGTGCCTGACCTCACAAATGCACTTCTGGAAGAATGGTCAAACATTTCCATAGACACACTAAACCTTATGGACAGCTTTCCTAGCCTTCCCAGAATCTATTCTAGCTGCAAAGGGGGGCCAAATCAAATTTTAACCCTACGGACTAAGACTGGGCTGGCCATTAAAGTTCATGTGTTTGTAAAGGCAGGCGTCCCAATACTTTTGATTGGATGTGTATCTGGCAAGAATTGCAATGATGGTGGAACCCTCCTACACATAAATACTACATTGGGAATCAAACCCAGATGCTCAGGGATGCTAAGCAAAAGTTCTAACCTCTAAGCCACGGAGCTGACACATGTGAAAACCTCCCACTGCATTTCTTTGGACATACAAGTGATGGAATTACATTACACAAGAGTTATTCTTCTTGATTTATTCTGTGATATTTGCTGGTTCTTTGTGGGTGGGTGTAGAATAGTGATATTACCCTCAAATTTTTGGGAATTACATTTTGATTTCTGATGTTGGTACACATATCACATTTTTTGGGCTCAAATTATGATTATTTGGAAATAATAAAAAGCACAAAAAATTGTGACTCATTTCAAATTTGCACCAACAATGGTATTGTTTGTGCTTTGTAAAGACACCTGTGTGAGTTTGGGTAAAGATTGTTGTGTGATGGCGAGAAACAAGTGAAAGTGACAGAGACAAATATATTTTACCAAAACATTCCACATTCTAGCATTCATAAAAACAAAATATTTGAAGTAGAAGCAACAATGTTGCAAAGGAAAATTTATTTCAGAGAAAGATACATTTCATCTCAGGATTTATTTGTGAAAGTTACACTTGTTCCATTAGAATCAATGGCTAAAACTTGCATTGGACTATAATAGCGCAGATTTTCACTTCCAAAAAAAGCTCTTTAACTCAGCGCTCATTTTGGTATTTACTATAGCGTCTTGTAAAAAGATATTGGAGCTAAAATGAGAGCTATTTGCAGGGCTGAGCATGCTGAGATGTGTTGGCACCTAATTGTACAAAAACGGGGAATTTATCTCTTCTCAGACTTTTAAAGATATTTCAGTGTAGAAATCACGTTTTCACACAGTTTAAAAGCATATTATTTTTAACCACTTAAGCCCAGGACCATTTTGCTGGCCAAAGACCAGAGCACTTTTTGCGATTTGGCACTGCATTGCTTTAACTGACAATTGCGCAGTCGTGCAGGCAGGGCCACCATCAGGGGGGTACAGGCAGTACTCCTGTAAGGGGCCCGAGCATCCCAAGGGGCCCGACTGGCCGGGCCATCCTTCCCCCCTCCAGCGCCCGCTATAGAGAGGGAGAAGGGAGCATACACATATACATGAGCTGCCGCCTTTCTTTTGCTTTAAACCCCCCCAGGCAGCCGCTATAGAGAAGCAGGGAGGAAGCTTACATTTAAGTCTGAGCTGAGTCCCCACTGCCTTTAACTAGCAGCCCCCCCTTTCTCCGCAGATGATCGAAGCTCTTCTTCTTTCCCTGCTGAGGCAGAGCCCGCTAGCTGCTGCTGCTAGGTTAGTTCTGATTGGCCAGGACTCGGGCAGGGGGTGTGGTCAGTTCATCAGTGGTGAATGACCCAGCCCTATTAGGAGCATGCAGATAGGAGAGAGTGGCGTGGGAGGGTAAGTGCCATATATGTGCTGTATATTTGGACTTTATTTTAATCTCCTTCTCTGTAGTTGGGACACCTGAGGCTGATAAGCTGGCATAATTAAGTTACATTGTGAAAATGGATGGGGATGACTCTGGGTGAAGATTGGGGTTACATCACCAACTCTCATCCCCAAACAGAGTCATCCTCATTCATTTTCACAAGGTAACTCAATCAGACCATAAAGGGCGCAGGAGCGCTGCCCCCCCTCCTGCTCTCTCACATAGACATATTCATGCAATGCATGAATCTATCGTTGCCGCTGCCGCCCCCTATTTATGTGCCCGGCCCCTTGTGGGGCACCTGGAATATGAATTACAGCGGCTGGGTTTTTTTGGAAGAGCCTGATTAGAGCCATAGGCTCAAATATGCTTCCAAGAGGGTAAACAGCGGGTGCAACGCTGTGCGTTCGCTGATTACTCAGTGTTGTGTCAGGAAATCGAATACATCACTTCCCTAACATTGACCTGCCTCTCAGCCAATTAGGGTTACCTATCACCTGATTGGCTGAAACAACAGGCATCGCTATTGGATGCCTGGTGGGACGAGAGGATGAGAGTCGGAGATGAGGACGGTGACGGTGTCGAGTAGTGCCTGCAGGAGACATGAAGGACCCCGCTTGTCGCCGTCACCCGCTGCCCCACCAAGACAGGGTAAGTGCCGGGCAGACGGCGAACAGGCGGGGGTCACACTGGCAGCATTTGATGGGCACAGTAGGTGCAATTGATGGGCACAGTGGCAGCATTTGATGGGCACAGTGGCTGCGTTTGATGCCACAGTGGCTGCGTTTGATGGCACAGTGGCATCGTTTTATGGGCACAGTGTCATCATTTGATGGGCACAGTGGCATCGTTTGATGGGCACAGTGTCATCATTTGATGGGCACAGTGTCAGCGTTTGATGGCACAGTGGCAGCATTTGATGGGCACAGTGTCAGCGTTTGATGGCACAGAGGCATTTGATGGCACAGTGGCAGCGTTTGACGGGCACAGTGTCAGTGTTTGATGGCACAGTGGCAGCATTCGATGGCACAGTGGCAGCGTTTGATGGCACAGTGGCTGCGTTTGATGGGCACAGTGAGGCTGCGATTGATGGGTTTTTTTTCAAAATTTTTTCAGTTTGTTTGCGCCCCCCAAAAATTTTGAGCTCCAGCTGCCACTGAACTCAATCATCTTCATCACCACTCAGGTGCATCTGACCATAGACAGACATGAATGGAAATATGGACTCTGACTATCTCAATCTCTCTGCTGGCATGGCTTCTGCCCTAAAGATGGGATTCTGACAGACCCTCTTTGTATTGCATGTTACATTATAGGCAGAACTATGACAGGTCCTCTTTGTATTGCATGATACATTATAGGCAGGGCTTTGTAATGAACCTGAGCCTATAGGAGGGCTCAGACACACCCCCTTTACCAACCTGTAGGTGGGGCTCCAACATTACCCTCTGTAATGCATGCTAAACTATAGGCAGAACTAATGGACCCCGTGTCATCCAATAGGCAGGGCTCCGACAGGTCCGCTTTGTAATGCATATTTCCCTATAGTCAGGACTCAGATACACATCCCCTATAAGTCATGCCCCCCATCCCCTCCCCACTGTAACGCATATTACACTATAAGCAGTACTGTAATAGGGGCCCTTTGTAATGCATGCTAGGCTATAGGCAGGACTCTGACAGGTCCACTTTGTAATATATGCTACACTATAGGAAAGACTTTAAGGGGGTCTCTTTGTAATGCATGCTACACTATAGGCAAGACTTTGACGGGGGTCCCTTTGTAATGCATGCTAAGCATCATCCATCCCTCTCTACACTGTATCCATGTCCAGCATCATCCATCCATCCCTCCAGTCTCCACAATGTATCCACATCCACGTCCATCATCCATACATCCATTCCTCCAGTCTCCACAATGTATGTACATCCACACCCAGCATCGTCCATCCATTCATCTATTCCTCCAGTCTCCACAATGTGGGTAGATTCGGTGGGACGGCCAGTGGGCAGGTCCTGGGAAATGTTGGTGGGGGGGGCAGGCCTAAAGCTGTGTAAGGGGCCCCAAAATTTCTGATGGCTGCCCTGCGTGTAGGGTGGCTCCCAAACAAAATTGACACCCTTTTTTCCCACAAATAGAGCTTTCTTTTGGTGGTATTTGATCACCTCTGTGGTTTTTATTTTTTGCACTATAAACAAAAAAAGAGCGACAATTTTGAAAAAAACGCATTATTTTTGAATTTTTGCTATAATAAATATCCCCCCAAAAATATAAAAAAAATCTTTTTTCCTCAGTTTAGGCTGAAACGTATTCTTCAACATAAAAGTTATAGCATCTACAAAATAGGGGATAGTTTTATGGCATTTTTAATAATAATTTTATTTTTACTATTAATGCTGGCGATCAGTGATTTTTATCATGACTGCGACATTATGGCGGACACGTCGGACAATTTAGACACATTTTTGGGACCATTGGCATTAATACAGCGATCAATGCTATAAAATTGCATTGATTACTGTAAAATGTCACTGACAGTGAAGAGGTTAACCACTAGGGGGCGGGGGAAGGGTTAGGTGTGTCCTAGGGAGTGATTCTAACTGTCTGGGGGATGGGCTAGCAGTGACACGACACTGATCACTGCTCCCGATGAGAGGGAGCAGAGGATCAGTGTCCTGTCACTAGGCAGAACGGGGAGATGCTGTGTTTGCATCGGCATCTCCCCGTTCTTCAGCTCCATGACACGATCGCGGGTCCCGCAGGCACGGTCATGGAGCTCGCGTCAGGTACGTTACTTTGCCCAGCCGTGCCATTCTTACAACGTAAATGTACAGGAGGCGATCGGCAAGCGCTTAAATAATATACTGCATATTTCAGTACTATTTAGGCAATTATATCATGCTCTAAACATTATTTCCATGTGCAATTCTCCAGGTTTTAGCAGAGTAAGGGTTTGGGCACTATTTGGTTTCAGGGAACTATAGTAAATTTGATTTAACTATTGACTGAGGTGTACGGGCCCTTGCCCACTATACCTGACATAAATCCCCTCTCACCAACAAATTTTTCTATGTTTCCTTTTGTGAATGCGAGATCAGAGTATGTCTACCAGGGATGATCAGTTAGACCACCCACACCTCCACCTTGGATGGGTGCTGTATTGAGTATGCTTGTAATATCTTTTTCAAATCTGACACAAAGCTCATGTTCACATATTGATGCTTTTGTTGCTAAATCTCTACATCTGTTAAGAAATGTAAGAATAATTTGTAAGATGTCTGTATCGCTGTTTAACCCGATATAGTTTGTTTGTTTTGTAGTTGATTGGTTTCTATAAGGGATGAGCCAAACATCCCCCTGTTCGGTTCGCACCAGAACATGCAAACAGGCAAAAAATATGTTCGAATTCGCGAACACCATTAAAGTCTATGGGACACGAACATGAATAATCAAAAGTGCTAATTTTAAAGGCTTACATGCAAGTTATTGTCATAAAAAAGTGTTTGGGGACCTGTGTCCTGCCCCAGGGGACATGGATCAATGCAAAAAAAAGTTTTAAAAAAGGCTGTTTTTTCGGGAGCAGTGATTTTAATAATGTTTAAAGTGAAACAATAAAAGTGTAATATTCCTTTAAATTTTGTACCTGGGGGGTGTCTATAGTATGCCTGTAAAGGGGCACATGTTTCCCATGTTTAGAACAGTCTGACAGCAAAATGACATTTAAAAGGAAAAAAAGTCATTGAAAACTACTCGCGGCTATTAATGAATTGCCGGTCCAACAATACACATAAAAGTTCATTGATAAAAACGGCATGGGTATTCCCCACAGGGGAACCCCGAAGCAAAATTTAAAAAAAAATGATGTGGGGGTCCCCCTAAATTCCATACCAGGCCCTTCAGGTCTGGCATGGAAATTAAGGGGAATCCTGGCCAAAATGTAAAAAAAAAAATGGCGTGGGGTCCCTCTCAAAATCTAAACCAGACCCTTCAGCTCTGGTATGGATTTTAAGGGGAACCCCGCGCCAAAATTAAAAAAAAAATGGTGTGGGTTCCCCCCAAAAATCCATACCAGACCCTTATCTGAGCACGCAACCTGGCAGGCCACAGGAAAAGAGGGGGGAGGAGAGAGCGCCCCCCTGAATTGTACCAGGCCACATGCCCTCAACATTGGGAGGGTGCTTTGGGGTAGCCCCCAAAACACCTTGTCCCCATGTTGTTGGGGACAAGGGCCTCATCCCCACAACCCTTGCCTGGTGGTTGTGGGGGACTGCGGGTGGGGGGCTTATTGAAATCTGGAGGCCCCCTTTAACAAGGGGACCCCCAGATCCTGGCCCTTCCCCTGTGTGAAATGGTAAGGGGGTACAAAAGTACCCCTACCATTTCACAAAAAAAGTGTCAAAAATGTTAAAAATGACAAGAGACAGTTTTTGACAATTCCTTTATTTAAATGCTTCTTCTTTCTTCTATCTTCTTTCTTCTATCTTCTATCTTCCTTCGGTTTTTTTCCTAAATCTTCTTCTTCTTCTGGTTCTTCTGGTTCTTCCTCCGGTGTTCTCGTCCGGCATCTTCCTCTGCGGCACCGGTGTCTTCTTCCCTTCGTCTTCTGGGGCGCTCCACATCCGACCATGATGAGAGGCTTCCACTGTGTGACGCTTCTCCTCTGCTAAAGGTTCTTAAATAACGGAGGAAGGAGAAGAAGGAAGAAACTGAAGGAAGATAGAAGAAAGAAGAAGCATTTAAATAAAGGAATTGTCAAAAACTGTCTCTTGTCATTTTTAACATTTTTGACACTTTTTTTGTGAAATGGTAGGGGTACTTTTGTACCGCCTTACCATTTCACACAGGGGAAGGGCTGGGATCTGGGGTCATTAAAGGGGGCCTCCAGATTCCGATAAGCTCCCCGCCCGCAGACCCCCACAACCACCGGGCAAGGGTTGTGGGGATGAGGCCCTTGTCCCCATCAACATGGGGACAAGGTGTTTTGGGGGGCTACCCCAAAGCACCCTCCCAATGTTGAGGGCACGTGGCCTGGTACGGTTCAGGAGGGGGGCGCTCTCTCATCCCCCCTCTTTTCCTGCGGCCTGCCAGGTTGCATGCTCGGATAAGGGTCTGGTATGGATTTTTAGGGAGACCCCACTGCATTTTTTTTTAATTTTGGCGCGGAGTTCCCCTTAAAAACCATACCAGACCTGAAGGGTCTGGTATAGATTTTGAGGGGGACCCCACGCCATTTTTAAAAAATATTTTGGCCGGGGTTCCCCTTAATATCCATGCCAGACCTGAAGGGCCTGGTATGGAATTTAGGGGGACCCCCACATCATTTTTTTTTAAATTTTGGTTCAGGGTTCCCCTGTGGGGAATTCCCATGCCATTTTTATCAATGAACTTTTATGATTATTGTCGGACCGGCAATTCATTAATAGCCGCGAGTAGTTTCAAATGACTTTTTTTCCTTTGAAATGTCATTTTTCTGTCAGACTGTTCTAAACACGGGAAACATGCGCCCCTTTACAGGCATACTATAGACACCCCCAGGTACAAAATTTAAAGGGATATTACACTTTTATTGTTTCACTTTAAGTATTAAAATCACTGCGCCTGGAAAAAGGGCCGTTTTTAAAACTTTTTTTTTGCATTGATCCATGTCCCCTGGGGCAGGACCCAGGTCCCCAAACACTTTTTATGACAATAACTTGCATATAAGCCTTTAAAATTAGCACTTTTGATTTCTCCCATAGACTTTTAAAGGGTGTTCCGCGAATTTGCCGCAAACACCCCAAATTGTTCGCTGTTCAGCGAATTGGCGAACAGCCGATGTTCGAGTCAAACATGAGTTTGACTCGAACTCGAAGCCTATCTTTAGTCTCTATGCACAGCGGTACCAGATTTTGCACTCTCCAGTTTTAGTAAATCAACCCCCGGTGTGAGAACAGTTTACAATACCATTTAAAAAAAAAGAAAAACAAAGTCTATAATATTTTAGGAAAATCTAAAACCATGGTGTATAACATGTATAAAATGATGTATAAAATGATTGAGATTCTTATGTCTTTGGTATTGCAGAGCACAACAGAAAATCATTCTTCCAGTGTAGACCAGTCATCTCTCATGATAGATTTATTGTTGTGCACTTTGGTTGCTGTGATAGATGGAATCTGAGCGTCTATTAGGATCCTTAAAGGGAAAAAAATGAAATTAAAAAACAACTGTTTGGATAATTTTATTACATTTTTATTATTCATGTTTAAAAAAAAGTCAATAGGTGTGTATTATTCATTCAATAGGTTGGTATTTTTCATTCAAGCTATTTGTTAAATCATCAAAATTGTCTCTTTTATATTATATTATATTATATTATCTGAAAAAAAAGACTATACGTTGCCTTTTGCATAATGGAGTTCAAAATCATTGCTTTCAGTTCCTAAAATACCAAAGAAAAGTTTCTGAAACCCTTAATTTATTTTTTTTTCTGTAGTAGATCTTTGTAAATCTATATACAAGATATAGCAATAAATACTGTAGATGAATACAAAAAGCACTGGTGATTACTGAAGACAGAGTAATTCCACCCAATCTTTTTTTTTCTCCCAAAATTTTGACAGAATGCTAAAGGTTAGAATCTTAGGCTTTTTTTGCTATCTAGGGAGTTTTATGCTCAATTCTTATCCAGACAACCATTGTTATTGAGATAGGAAACCTGAAGAGTAGGGATGAGCCGAACACCCCCCCAGTTCGGTTCGCACCAGAGCCTGCGAACGAACCGAAAATTCGCACGAACGTTAGAACCCCATTGATGTCTATGGGACTCGAACGTTCAAAATCAAAAGTGCTCATTTTAAAGGCTAATTTGCATGGTATTGTCCTAAAAAGGGTTTGGGGACCTGGGTCCTGCCCCAGCGGACATGTATCAATGCAAAAAAAACTTTTAAAAATGGACGTTTTTTTGGGAGCAGTGATTTTAATGATGCTTAAAGTAAAAAAAAAAAGTGAAATATTCCTTTAAATATAGTACCTGGGGGGTGTCTATAGTATGCCTGTAAAGTGGCGCGTGTTTCCCATGCTTAGAACAGTCCCTGCACAAAATGTCATTTTTAAAGGAAAAAAAGTCATTTAAAACTGCTTGTGGGTTGAATGTAATGTCGGGTCCTGGCAATATGGATGAAAACCAGTGAGACAAACGGCATGGGTACCACCCAGTCCATTACCAGGCCCTTTGGGTCTTGTATGGATATTAAGGGGAACCCCGCACAAATTAAAAAAAGGAAAGGTGTGGGGCCACCAGGCCCTATATACTCTGAACAGCAGTATACAGGCGGTGCAAATAAGACAGGGACTGTAGGTTTGTTGTTAAGTAGAATCTGTTTGTAATTTTGAACTGGTACATTTTTAACGTGTTTAGCTCCAGCCAAAAAATCTTTTTTAAGCTTTTTGGAAAACATAGGGAAGGATCATCACCCCTGTGACATTTGTTTTGCTGTCTGTGCTCCTCTTCAGAAGATTTCACCTCACTTTTTGCCCCAATGACAAATGTTTTTTGAAAATTTGGGTTTTTTTGTGAAACAAGGATTGGTGATAAAGCATCAGTGGAAAGGAGAAATGTTTTTCCCATATTAACTCTTACAGGAGAGAATTTCCCTTCTTAGGGGTAGATTTCATCTCACTTCCTGTTATCTCCTTCCGTTTGCAAGTAGGAGTCGTTTGCAAGTTGGATGCTTGAAAGTAGGGGCTTGCCCTATATACTCTGCAGAAATTGGGGCCTTAGGTGTTGTTGTGGCCACAACACGGTAAGCCCTCACAGGGCCCTGCTGTGAAATATTAGATCAAGAATTGTAATTACAAGCCCCTGTTGAACAGGGGCAGAAAAATTGGGCCTTTGGTGGTGGTGCTGGTGCCACAACACTGTAAGTCCTCACTCGCTCTTGGTGGGCGCAGAAACGGTCCCTGCTGTGAAATATTAGATCAAGAATTGTAATTACATGCCCCTGTTGAACAGGGGCTGAAAAATTGGGCCTTTGGTGGTGGTGGTGCTGGTGCCACAACACTGTAAGTCCTCACTCGCTCTTGGTGGGCACAGAAACGGGCCCTGCTGGGAAATATTAGATCAAGAGTTGTAATTACATGCCCCTGTTGAACAGGGGCTGAAAAATTGGGCCTTAGGCACTGGTGCTGGTGCCACAACACTGCAACCCCTCACAGATACTCTAGTTGGAATGCAGTAACGAGCCCTGCTGCAAAGTATTGCATCAAAAATTGTAATTACACGCCCCTGTTAAACAGGGGCTGGAAAACTGGGCCTTAGGCACTGGTGACGGTGCCCAGAACCAAAAATTTTCTTACAAGCTATCAGCGTGATCATTGAGGAGGAAGAGGATAATTACTCAGGATAGTCACTCAGCATCAGCATAGGCAGTCTTTGAAGGGATCTGAGATTTCAAAAAAAATTATTCGGTTACATCAGCATCAGGTGCTTGGTAGCTGGTGGTGAACCAAGACTGATTCATTTTTATGAAGGTCAGTCGATCGACCGAGTCGGTGGACAGAAGCCCCCTGTGATCGGTTACAAAGCCTCCAGCAACACTGAATGTGCGTTCCGAAAGAACGCTGGATGCAGGACAGGCCAGTAGCTCAATTGCATACTGTGCAAGCTCTGGCCAGTAATCCATCCTCAAGACCCAGTAACCCAGAGGATTTTCGGTGGGAAAGGTGTCCAAGTCAGATCTTGCCCCTAGGTATTCCTGCACCATGTAAAACAGACGCTGGCGATGGTTGCTGGAACCGATCATACCTTGGGGCTGCGGACTAAAAAATTGTCTGAACGCATCGGTCAGACGGCCACCTTCTCCACCGCTCCTTCTTTGACTGACCGAAGCCTCAGCAACACGTTGTCCAGAAAAAGGAGTTTGTAACCTCCCAGTCTCTGGGAACGCGTTGCACAAACCTTTCTCCAAGGCCTCCCGAAGATGTTTCATCCTCTGCTCCCTCTGCGACGGCAAGATAAGGTCCACAACCTTACCTTTGTAGTGTGGATCAAGGAGGGTTGCCAGCCAGTATTGGTCCTTCTCCTTGATACCACGAATACGAGGATCCTTACACAGGCTTTGCAGGATCGGGGAGGCCATGCAGCGTAGGTTTGCTGAGGCATTCGGTCCGGAGTCCCCTGGGTCACTAAGGATGACATGGTCTGCAGCCACCTCCTCCCAGCCACGTACAAGTCCATGTGTTTCTTGGGAATGATCCCTTAAAGACTGCTGCTGATGCTGAGTGCCAGGCTCCACCTCCATACTGACACAATCCTCCTCCTCCTCCTCGTCCTCTTCCTGTGTTATCGGCGGGCACGCAGGAACACTGTCTGGATAAAGGGGGCCTTGAGAGCTAAGGAAGTCCTCCTCTTCCTGCCTCTGTTCTGCCTCAAGTGCCCTGTCCATTATTCCACGCAGCGTGTGCTCCAACAGGTGGACAAGGGGGACAATGTCACTGATGCATGCACTGTCACTGCTCACCATCCTCGTGGCCTCCTCAAATGGTGACAGGACAGTGCATGCATCCCTGATCATGGCCCACTGGTGTGGGGAAAAAACCAAGCTCCCTTGACCCTGTCCTGGTGCCATAGTCGCACAGGTACTCATTGATGGCCCTCTGCTGCGTGTGCAGCCACTGCAGCATGGCCAACGTTGAGTTCCACCTGGTGGGCATGTCATAGATTAGGCGGTTCTTGGGCAGGTTAAACTCCTTTTGGAGGTCCACCAGCCAAGCAGTGGCAATATATGACCGGCAGAAATGCACACAGACTTTCCTGGCCTGCCTCGGGACATCCTGTAAGCCCGGGTACCTGCCCAAGAACCGCTGCACCACCAAGTTAAGGACGTGAGCCATTTGTCCCTGTCGGAGGGCAGAGAGGAGGTTGGTGCCATTGTCACAAACCACCATTCCTGCCTTAAGTTGGCATGGCATAAACCACCTCTGAACCTGCCCCTGCAGAGCTGACAGAACCTCTGCCCCAGTGTGGCTCTTGTCCCCCAAGCACACCAGCTCAAGCACCGCATGGCATCTTTTGGCCTGCGTACATGCATAGCCCCTTGAACGCCTACGGAGCACCGCTGGTTCCGAGGACAAAGCACAGGAAGAGGCCATGGAGGAAGAAGAAGAGGAAGGGGTGGAGGAGAGAGGTGTGTCACAATCATTAGTAGTGGCATTTTGGAGGCGTGGTGGCAGAACAACCTCCAACACTACTGCACCTTGTCCTGCATCCTTCCCAGCTGCCAGCAGAGTCACCCAATGCGCCGTGAAACTTAGGTAACGTCCCTGTCCATGCCTGCTGGACCATGAGTCAGCGGTAATATGCACCTTACCGCTGACTTTTTTTTCTTTTTTTTTTCTTTTTACCCATTTTGACTGATGTTTTTAGGTCATCTGGTATGTTTGTCACATGCACTTTAGTATAGTCCCTTTCCCCCTCCCTCTATTCCCTTCCTATCACAGCGCAACTACCACCCCCCTACTTATACTGTTAAAGACTAGTGTAATGGTGATGAGACACTGACTGCCAACATAACAGTTGATTAATTAACTGCTTTCCGCCCGCCCACCGTCAAATGACGGCGGGGCGGTGCGGCTCTTGTTCTGGAACGACGTTATATGACGGCGTCCCAGGACGGCCGCTCTTGCGTGCCCGCTGGGGCACGCAGCGCAGCGATCGTGGGCGCGTCATGTTGCTAGGACACGGCGT
Organism: Aquarana catesbeiana; assembly: GCF_042186555.1. Taxonomy (NCBI): domain Eukaryota; kingdom Metazoa; phylum Chordata; class Amphibia; order Anura; family Ranidae; genus Aquarana; species Aquarana catesbeiana. Next base: position 43,997,231 of record NC_133333.1, on the reverse strand, counting down.
GACACCGATCACTGTCTGCGGCTCTTTAACCATGTGATCGCATGTGTTCAATCACAGCCGGTCACATGTAAACATGGAGATGCCGGTAATCGGCTCTCCTCGCCTCACACTGACAGGGTGTGTGGTGAGGAGAGCCGATCAGCGGCATCTTCACATAGGGGGACATCTAGGAATGTAATCGGGGCACTGATCACAATATAGCCATACAGTGTCACCAATCACTGCCCACAAGTGCCACCAATCAGTGCCCATTAGCAATGCCAGTCAGTGCTGGCAATTAGTGCCACCTATCAGTGCTGCGCATCAATGCCCATCACTGCTGTCGATCAATGCCCATCAGTGTCGTCTATCCGTCAAAATTTTTGGTCTTTTTTTGGAAAAAATAAAAAAATAAAAAAGAAAGCTCTATTTGTGTGAGGAAAATCATAAAAAATTTGTTTGGGTACAGTGTAGCACGACGGCGCAATTGTCATTCAAAGTGCGACAGCGCTGAAAGCTGAAAAATGGCCTGGGCAGGAAGGGGGTGTAAGTGCCTAGTAGGCAAGTGGTTAAATAGCAAGTGGGAAGAAAAAAGGTAATGGTTTATTGGTGATCACTGTGCTTGACTAATGCATTTATACATTTAGAGTGCTTTGCATGAGGTGCCCACATGTACTTATCAAGTCAATGATCTGGAAAAAAGCATCAGTCAGTGACAGAGATAGAGCCAATGTAATTGCGCCTTATTGGTTAATGTTTGAAGATTTTACTTTCTGCATGCTCTTTTTTACAGGTGTGGCCAGCTCATGCAAGGCACTCTAAAAGTAACATGCATAAGCCAAACACAGCGATCCCTGATAAACCAATACCTTATTTCTGCACTCTTGCTTACCTTCATAAGGAAATCTGCTATTCCTATTGTCACTACTAGGGATAAGCTTCGTGTTCGAGTCGAACCCATGTTCGACTCGAACATCGTGTGTTTGGTTGTTCGCCGAATTACGAACGATATGGGCCGTTCGCGCCAAATTCGAGTGGCGTGTCACGTCCCAAAATTCACTGCGGCATCGCAGTGCATTGCTGGCTGATGATTGGCCAAGCATGCACTATGACCCGCATGCTTGGCCAATCACAGCGCTGTGTGTACAGAGAGCCGTAGTTGGCCAAAGCCAAGGAGGCTTTGGCCAATTATGGCTCAGGGGGGTTTAGTACATGCCCCACACTATATAAGGCCGCCTGCACGTCGGCCCTGTGTAGTGTGTTCCGGCTTAAGAGAGAGATAGATAGAGAGACAGTGTCATTTGATTTAAGTTAGATAGAGTAGGCAGGTCGAGTCAGTTAGCTGCACTTAGTGTATTGTGTATATATATGCATACCAGGTGTTGTGTGTGTGTGTGTGTGTGTGTGTGTGTGTGTATATATATATATATATATATATATATATATATATATACACACACACACACACACTGTATTCAGTTTAGCTAGATTCTGTTCTTCTCTTCCTAATATACTGACAGGCAGGCAGGTGTTTTTACAGTATTTCCAGTTACTGTACTGTGTACCCTGCACAGTTGTACCTACAGTATAGCTACCTGCAGCCAGGTGCTTGTGTAGGCTCTTTGAAGTATTTCCAGTTACTGTACTGTGTACCCTGCACAGTTGCACCTACAGTATAGCTACCTGCACCTCTCTCCTCCACCCCTCCTCTTCTTCTTCCTCCATGGCCTCTTCCTGTGCTTTGTCCTCGGAACCAGCGGTGCTCCGTAGGAGTTCAAGGGGCTACGCAAGTACGCAGGCCAAAAGATGCCATGCGGTGCTTGAGCTGGTGTGCTTGGGGGACAGGAGCCACACTGGGGCAGAGGTTCTGTCAGTTCTGCAGGGGCAGGTTCAGAGGTGGTTGATGCCACGCCAACTTAAGGCAGGAATGGTGGTTTGTGACAATGGCACCAACCTCCTCTCTGCCCTCCAACAGGGGCAACTGACCCATGTGCCCTGTTTGGCTCATGTCCTTAACTTGGTGGTGCAGCGGTTCTTGGGCAGGTACCTGGGCTTACAGGATGTACCGAGGCAGGCCAGGAAAGTCTGTGTGCATTTCCGCCAGTCATATAATGCCAGTGCTCGGCTGGCAGACCTCCAAAAGGAATTAACCTGCCCAAGAACCGCCTAATCTGTGACATGCCCACTAGGTGGAACTCAACGTTGGCCATGCTGCAGTGGCTGCACATGCAGCAGAGGGCCATCAATGAGTACCTGTGCGACTATGGCACGAGGACAGGGTCAGTTTTTTTCCCCATGCCAGTGGGTCATGATCAGGGATGCATGCACTGTCCTGTCACCATTTGAGGGGGCCACGGGGATGGTGAGCAGTGACAGTGCAAGCATCAGTGACGCTGTCCCCCTTGTCCACCTGTTGGAGCACACGCTGTGTGGAATAATGGACAGGGCACTTGAGGCAGAACAGAGGCAGAAGGGGAGGACTTCCTTAGCTCTCAAGGCCCCCTTTATCCAGACAGTGTTCCTGCGTGCCCACCGATCACACAGGAAGAGGACAAGGAAGAGGAGGAGGATTGTGTCAGGATGGAGGTGGAGCCTGGCACTCAGCATCAGCAGCAGTCTTTAAGGGATCATTTACAGTCCCAAAAAACCAATGGACTTGTACGTGGCTGGGAGGAGGTGGCTGCGGATTATGTTGTCCTTAGTGACCCAGAGGACTCCGGACCGAATGCCTCAGCAAACCTATGCTGCATGGCCTTCCTGATCCTGCAAAGCCTGCGGAAGGATTCTTGTATTCGTGGTATCAAGGAGAGGGATCAATACTGGCTGGCAACCCTCCTTGATCCACATTACAAGGGTAAGGTAGCGGACCTTATCTTGCCGTCGCAGAGGGAGCAGAGGATGAAACATCTTCGGGAGGCCTTGCAGAAAGGTCTGTGCAATGCGTTACCAGAGACTGGGAGGTTTAAAACTCCTGTTCCTGGACAATGTGTTGCTGAGGCTTTGGTCAGTCAAAGAAGGAGCGGTGGAGAAGGTGGCCGCCATCACCAAAGGCCCAATTTTTCTGCCCCTGTTCAACAGGGGCATGTAATTACAATTCTTTATCTAATAGTTCACAGTAGGGCCCTGTGAGGGCTTACAGTGTTGTGGCAACACCAACACCTAAGGCCCACATTTCTGCAGAGTATATAGGGCAGGCCCCTACTTTCAAACATCCAACTTACAAACGACTCCTACTTGCAAACGGAAGGAGACAATAGGAAGTGAGATGAAATCTACCCCTAGGAAGGGAAATTCTCTCCTGTAAGAGTTAATATGGGAAAAACATTTCTCCTTTCCACTGATGCTTTATCACCAAACCTTGTTTCACTAAAAACCCCAAATTTTCTAAAAACATTTGTCATTGGGACAGAAAGTGAGGCGAAATCTTCTGAAGAGGAGCACAGACAGAAAAACAAATGTCACAGGGGTGATAACCCTCCCCTATGTTTTCCAAAAAGTTTAAAATAGATTTTTTGGCTGGAGCTAAACATGTTAAAAATGTACCAGTTCAAAGTTACAAACAGATTCTAACAAACCTACAGTCCCTGTCTTGTTTGCACTGCCTGTATACTGCTATTCAGCGTATATAGGGCCTGGTGGCCCACGCCTTTCCTTTTTTTAATTTGGGTGCGGGGTTCTCCTTAATATCCATACAAGACCCAAAGGGCCTGGTAATGGACTGGGGGGTACCCATGCCATTTGTCTCACTGATTTTCATCCATATTGCCAGGACATTAAGCACTTCGCACCCGCGCTATAGCCAAAAGACGGCTACAGCGCGGACGCCAAATGCTGGGAGGCCGTCCTCCTCCTGTTTACTTCCGAGATGTGCGCTCCCGCGGGCGCGCATCCGCGGGCGCGCATCGGGGAAGTTCTGTGCTGGCCTTGTCCCTTGGACACATCCAGTCACAGATTGCTGTAAACGGCCAATCACAGTGGCCGTTTACAGTGCGATTGGCGGTGTCAATGAGAGATGATCTCATATGTAAACATATGAGATCATCTCTCATCGCTGGCTCTCCCTCCTCCCACAGAGACAGCGTGTGAGGAGGGAGAGCGAACCGCTGCAGAGTGAGTCAAAAAAAAGAAAAAAAAGTGACGTCAGTGCCATCTGTCCCCACTGTCATCTGTTCCCACTGCCCGCTGTCCCCACTGCCATGTATAAGTGCCATCTGTCATCAGTGCTACATATTAGTCCCATCTGTCATCTGTGCCACCTGTCAGTGTCACGTGCCATCTGTTATCAGTGGGATCTGTGATCAGTGTCACGTGTCATCAGTGCCATCTGTCATCAGTGCCACGTATCAGTGCCATCTGTCATCAGTGTCATCAGTGCCACGTCAGTGTCACGTGTCATTGTCCTGGTGCTCCAGGGCCTTCAAAAGTGTAATAGTTAGTCAACAAGTTAGATGTGTAATTTATGCTCCTAGAACATCTGATGGTGCTCCCTGCATGTTGCGCCTCTCTATGTGGCCAGGCTGTGAAAAAGTCCCACACATGTGGTATCATAATACTCAGGAGGAGTAGCATAATGTATTTTGTGGCGTTATTTGTGGTATATACATGCCATGTGAGAGAAATAACCTATTACAATGACAATTTTGTGGAAAAAAAAATCTTCATATTGCAAAGAATTGTGGGAAAAAATGACAACATCAAAAAGCTCACCATGCATCTTACTAAATACCTTGAAATGTCTACTTTCAAAAAAGGGGTCATTTGGAGGGTATTTGTACTTTCCTGGCTTGTTCAGGTCGCAAGAAATGAGAAAGGCCACCAGTACATCAGGTGTGATCAATTTTTTATGATTTGCACCACAGCTTGTAGAATCTCTAACTTTCACAAAGACCAAATAATATCCACTGATTTCAGTTATTTTACCAAAGATATGTAGCAGTATAAATTGTGGCCAAAATTTATGAAGAAAAATTAATAATTTGCAAAATTTTATCACAGAAACTAAGAAAAATGCGTTTTTTTTTCAAAATTTTCGGTCTTTTTTCATTTATAGCGCAAAAAATAAAAAACCCAGAGGTGATCAAATACCACCAAAAGAAAGCTCTATTTATATGAAAAATAGGACAAAAAATTAATTTGGGTACAGTATTACATGACTGAGTAATTATCATTCAAAGTGTGAGAGCGCTGAAAGCTGAAAATTGGTCTGGGCAGGAGGGGGGTTTAAGTGCCCAGTAGGCAAGTGGTTAAAGCCACAAGCAGTTTTAAATGACTTTTATTCCTTTAAAAATGTCATTTTGTGCAGGGACTGTTCTAAGCACGGGAAACACGCGCCACTTTACAGGCATACTATAGACACCCCTCAGGTACGATATTTAAAGGAATATTTCACTTTTTTTATTTTAAGCATCATTAAAATCACTGCTCCCGAAAAAACAGCCGTTTTTAAAACTTTTTTTTTGCATTGATACATGTCTCCTGGGGCAGGAACCGGGTCCCCAAACACTTTTTAGGACAATACCATGCAAATTAGCCTTTGAAATTAGCACTTTTGATTTCGAATGTTCGAGTCCCATAGACGTCAATGGGGTTCTAACGTTCGTGCAAATTTTTGGTCCGTTCGCAGGTTCTGGTGCGAACTGAACTGGGGGGTGTTCAGCTCATCCCTAGTCACAACATTTGTGGAGGCAAAGGCCAGCAAAAAATAAGTTTCTCTCAGAGCAGGTTTCTTTAAAAAGTCACTGATCCATGTTACCATTTTCCCTAATTAAGAATGCTAATTCCCTATAAGGAATAAATTCCTGTATTCTAATATTTAATACTTATCTTCTTCTCATGCACAACACACTCCAAGCTTATGTCTGTGTTCTTCAATCCACAGGACTTAGTGGTGGAGCGAAGGCTGGAATTGTCATTGGAGTATTACTTGGAATGATTCTTATTGGAACCACAGCTGGATTCTTCTTTAGAAGAAAAAGTATGTTGTATTGGTCTCTGGTCTTGGGAGTCTAAAGCTAGGCACTCATATTGCAGTCTAATTCTACAAAGTCTTTACAAACTCAAAAACATTTACCATCTATAGGGCCAATAGGTAGGCTTTAGCACTAAATAGTTGCTGATAGTAGTAGAAGTGATTGTATGATCAAATTGTAACCTGTATGGCCAACCAAACACTGGAATTTATTATTCCCCAAGCCTGTATCCCATCTCTATATAGCACACTTCTTCATGCATCCTGATACTCTTGAGCAGATACAGATTGTTTGTATGTAAAGTTCTCCAATAGCGTTCAGCAACCACATTTATTATAATTGGAATTTGTTTCTTTAGTAAACTATAATTATGGAATGAATATCCAAAGTACAGGCTAATGTGTCTCTACCCGTTGCATAAGGACTACATGGAGGTATTGCTGCCAGGATTACTGATAGACCTTGCTGTCCTGTAGTTGCCATCAAGCAGCCATGTACATTTAGGCATCAGTGTCACATATCTAAGTACAGGCATTCCCTGGGTTACAAACAATATAGGTTCTGTAGGTTTGTTTTTAAGTTGAATTTGTATGTAGGTTGGAATAGGTACATTTTTTAAGTGTAACTCCAGCCAAATACTTTTTATTAATTTTTTGGATAGGGAAGGGTTAACACCCCTGTAATGTTTGTTTTGCTGTCTGTGCCTCTGTTCAGAAGATTTCACCTCACTTTCTGTCCCTGTGACAATTGTTTTTTTTTGTAAACTTTTGGGTTGTCGTGGAAACAAGGATTGGTGATAAACCAGCGGTGGCCGTCCATAAGGGGTGCAGGAGCCCCTAATCTTTATGCGCCTGGCCCTTAATCTCCATGAAGGGCAATGGATGCATAGAGTTCTACAGGATTTTTTTTTCTCCGAAGTTTGGTTGTTTGCTGCCCCCCCCCCCACCAAAATGGAGCACCAGCCACCACTGTGATAAAGCGTCAGTGGGGACGCCTTTTTTCCCATAACTCTCACAGGAGTGAATTTCCCTTCCTAGGGGTAGATTTCCTCTCACTTCCTGTTGTCTCTCTCCATTTGTAAGTATGAGTCGTATGTAAGTCGAAAGTTTGTAACTTGGGGACTGCCTGTACTCATATCTAATAAGTGACATCTGCAGCTTGGTATGGGTAATCAAGCCAGTAATCATGGAATTATATTTGGCTGCTGATTTCCAAGGTGGGAGACAATACTTAAAGCTCAAGTGTGGGCAAAACTTTATTTGGGCATTAGCCGGGTACCTATAATGATGTGTGCCCCACTGGTGGCTGATATCTTTTTTGTTGAAAAATGTTGCTTGCATGCAGCCTGTTGCGGTGATGTCACCACTGGAGTTCTGGAGGCGAATCTGACAGTAGGGGGTTGGAGCATAGTTACCACAACAGATCACTGTGACATTCATATGCCTCTTATCTAATCACAGAAAGCCACAAATTCTTTGAATTGAATAGAAAACATTCTCTGGAGGAGCTGCACATCGAGGGACCCACTGTGATCTCTGTGCTCCAGCCCCAACTGTCAGCTTCACCATTGGAGCAGAAAGAAGCAGCAGCCACCGGTGGGACACACATCATTACAGCTACTGTACCCATTAGTACCTACAGTGGCTTGCAAAAGTATTCACCCCCTTGGCGTGTTTTGTTGCCTCACAACCTAGAATTAACATGGATGAGGATTTACAAAATGTAATTTACAGAACACGCCCACAACTTTAAGGATGTTTTTTTATTTTTATTTTAATGAGTGGCCACATGTTTTGTTAAACTCCCTTCTGCAAAAAAGTTTTATCCCTATTGTGGGGTCACCAGTACAGTATTTATAAATTGAAATAATATCCCCTCTCAAGCGTCTCTTTTCCAGAGAGAATAGGTTCAGTGCTCGCAACCTTTCCTCATAACTAATATCCTCCAGACCTTTTATTAGCTGTGTTGCTCTTCTTTGTACTCGCTCCATTTCCAGTACATCCTTCCTGAGGACTGGTGCCCAGAACTGGACAGCATACTCTAGGTGCAGCCGGACCAAAGTCTTGTCAAGTGGGAGAATTATTTCTGGAGTTGATCCCCTTTTTAATGCATGCCAATATTCTGTTTGCTTTGTTAGCAGCAGCTTGGCATTGCATGCCATCAGGGCTGGATTAACATAGGGGCTGATGGAGCTAAAGCTCCAGGCCCCTGCCTTAAAACCGGCCCGCCCAGCCAGCAGTATAAGCCCGATTTTCTCCTGTCCATAAACTTCTATGGGACAGGAGAAGCTGTGTATAAGTTGAGGGGTGTCTGGCTGTACCTGTGTTTGCTCACTGTGTTTATTACAATGTCACAGTGCACAGTTCTCCCCCTACACAAATGGGAGAGGCTGAGTCGGCTCTGCCTTTCCCCTCCCCTCTCTCACTCTGTGAAGTCTGTGGCTGTGCAGTGAAGGAGCCGTGTGGGTGGGAAATTATGAACAGAACACCGGCAGATATCTCTGAGTGATCAGCCTCCAGGGACCATCCAAATGTGAGCTCAGTGACTCTTATCTCCCTTCCCCTCGTTTTGAACTTATTCCTCCAGCAGTAGCTCTTATAACTGCAGCCAAAGTGTTTAGAATTGTGTCCTCAGCCTGTGGTAGTGCTCGGTCCCTTGTGCTTTTAGGTGGGTTCACACTGGTTTGCTGTGTTTTGGCCCATTGCTAGTGTATCCACAGTTTTCTTGCGTTTTACCCACAGTCCTATTGATTTCTATTAGGTTGTGTGTTTTTTTCTGCAAGTGCACCAAAATTCCTACATGCTACATCTTATCTTTGGCGCACTGTCAGAAAATGCAGTAAAAACCTGCAACCTAATACATATCAATAGGACTGCAGCTAAAACTGCAGATACACAAGCAGTGCGGCCGACTGCAGCACACCAGTGTGAGCCCAAAGGCTTGCACACACAACCCCCCCTGTAGAACTTGGTCTGATCAATACTCCTGGCATACACACACACACGGCCATACCATCCCAGATCAGGAGGGGTGGGGGCTCCAGGGATTTGATTGACTATGCAGGCCCTGTCCCTCCTATCCATCCGAGCAGAGTCCTGGAGGCAGTGGCAGGCTGCTGGTGGCAAGTGGCACACTGTATCTGGTTGCATGCTGCTGGGGGCAAGTGGCACACTGTGTCTGGAGGCATGTGGCACACCGTATCTGGTACATGCTGCTTGTGGCAAGTGGCACACTGTATCTGGTGGCAGGCTGCTGTTGGCAAGTGGCACACTGTGTCTGGTGGGAGGCTGTGGGTGGCAAGTAGCACACTGTATCTGGTGGCAGGCTGCTGGTGGCAAGTGGCAAACTGCATCTGATGGCAAGTGGCACACTGTATCTGGTGGCAGGCTGCTGGTGGCAGGTGCCACACTGTATCTGGTGGCAGGCTTCTGTTGGCAAGTGGCACACCATATCTGATGGCAGGCTGCTGGTGGCAAGTGGCACACTGTATCTGGTGGCAAGTGGCACACCGTATCTGGTGGCATGCTGCTGGTGGCAAGTGGCACACCGTATCTGGTGGCAGGCTGCTGGTGGCAAGTGGCACACCATATCTGGTGGCATGCTGCTGGTGGCAAGTGGCACACCATATCTGGTGGCATGCTGCTGGTGGCAAGTGGCACACCATATCTGGTGGCAGGCTGCTGGTGCCAAGTGGCACACCGTATCTGGTGGCAGGCTGCTGTTGGCAAGTGGCACACCATATCTGGTGGCAGGCTGCTGGTGGGAAGTGGCACAGTGTTTCTGGTGGCAAGTGGCACACTGTATCTGGTGGCAGGCTGCTGGTGGCAAGTAGCACACTGTATCTGGTGGCAAGTGGCACACTGTATCTGGTGCCAGGCTGCTGGTGGCAAGTGGCACACCGTATCTGGTGGCAGGCTGCTGGTGGCAAGTGGCACACTGCATCTGATGGCAGGCTATGGGTGGCATCTGGCAGCAGGCGATGATGGCAAGTGACATGCTGCATCTGGTGGCAAGTGACAAGCTCAGGTTCCCACTGATTCTGCATCATGGTGAGTTGAACTATTTCACTATATATTACAATGTAGTAATAGAAATAATGGAATTTGATCATCCTGACGCCATATCAAGCATAGTGTCAGGATGATTTTAAGTGCTAACACCAGCCATTTGCCCGAAAAATCCCCCCCGCCACCTATTTCCCCATCAACCCCGAGACTACATCCCCCCTCATATTTTTTTTGGGAAGGGGGGATGTCCCTGAATGGCAGTTTGGAAATGTGGTCGCCCTATGTTGCTGTTAGTGAGAGACCGCATAGCAGGTGGTATTGGTGGTGTTGCTGCTGCTCAGAGGCTGCATGGCTGATATTACTGGTGAGAGTATATTTAATTTGTTTTAGCAAAACATTTTTGCATTTTCATTTTGTTTCCATAAAAAGGCCCACCAAAATCCTCAGCACCAGGCCCATGATGCTCTTAATCTGGCCCTGCATGCCATTGCCGAGCCTATCATCTACTAGGACCCCCAGGTCCTTTTCCATCCTAGATTCCCCCAGAAGTTCTCCCCCCAGTGTATAGATTGCATTCATATTTTTGCCACCCAAATGCATTATTTTACATTTTTCTACATTAAACCTCATTTGCCATGTTGTTGCCCACCCCATTTGTTCAGATCTTTTTGCAAGGTTTCCACTCCCTGCGGAGAAGTTATTGCCCTGCTCAGCTTAGTATTGTCCGCAAATACAGAGATTGAACTGTTTACCCCATCCTCTAGGTTTTTTATGAACAAAATAAATAGGATTAGTCCCAGCACAGAACCCTGGGGGACCTCACTACCCACCCCTGACCATTCTGTGTACTCCCCATTTATCACCACCTTCTGAACTCACCCTTGTAGCCAGTTTTCAATCCATGTACTCACCCTAAGGTCCATGCCAATGGACCTTATTTTGAAAAATCCAAATACACCATGTCTTCAGGCCTGTCAGAAACCACAAACCAGACTAAGACAGAAGTACAGTAAAATCACACTTGTTTATTAATAAAAGTAAAAAGGTAAATAGAGTAAGCGTAGTCAAAGCATAGCCAGAGTCCAGTAACCGGATCGGGTAGTCAGCCAAGCCAGAGTTCAGTAGCCAGATTGGGTAATCAGCCAAGCCAGAGTTCAGTAACCAGATCGGGTAATCAGCCAGGCCAGAAGTCAGGGATCCAAGTAGAGGAACAGCAAGCAGGATAAGGAGCCAGAAGGGATGTCAGCAAAGCCAGTCTTTAAACAGGAAAGCAGGAGATGGTTTCTTGTGATGTGACCAATGCGAAGGCAGGAATGAAGTGAGCTGGAGATCTTTAAGTAGGCGGGACTGACGAGCAGATCCACAACAGCTGGTTAACTGTGGAGAGAGATGAGAGCTGGCAATTAGCCGACAGCTGAGCAGCCAGCTAAGAGAAGGAAGGGCTGAGCCATCCCTGACAGGGCCTTCCTTTATCTAGATGGCAACCTCCTCATAGAAGGTTAATAGATTGGTTTGGCAGGAATAATTCTTCATGAATCCATGCTGATTACTGCTAATGATACCGTTCTGATTACTAAAATCTTGTATGTAGTCCCTTATCATCCCCTCCAAGAGCTTGAATACTAATGATGTTAGGCTAACTGGTCTGTAATTTCCAGGGATGTATTTTGGGCCCTTTTTAAATGATGGTGCTACATTGGCTTTTCTCCAATCAGCTGGTACCATTCCAGTCAGTAGACTATCAGTAAAAATTAGGAACAATGGTCTGGCAATTACTTGACCGAGTTCCCTAAGTACCCTTGGATGCAAGCCATCTGGTCCCGGTGATTTATTAATGTTAAGTTTCCCAAGTCTAATTTTAATTCTGTCCTCTGTTAACCATGGAAGTTCTTCCTGTGATGTGTCATGAGGATAAACACTGCAGTTTTGGTTACTGAAGCCCCCCCGATTCCCTCGTGAAGACTGGGGAGAAGAATAAATTCAATACCTTCGCCATCTCCCCATCCTTTGTAACCAGATGTCCTTCCTCATTCTTTATGGGGCCAATATAGTCTGTCCTCCTTTTTTAACTGTTTACATACTTAAAGAACTTCTTGGGATTTTTTTGCTCTCCTCTGCTATGTGTCTTTCATGTTCTATCTTAGCCGCCCTAATTGCATTCTTACATTTCTTGTTGCATTCTTTATAAAGTCTGAATGCTGATGATGATCCCTCAACCCTGTATTTTTTGAAGGCCTTCTCCTTTGCTTTTATATGCGTTTTTACATTGGAATTAAGCCATCCAGGACTTTTGTTCGCTCTTTTAAATTTATTACCCAATGGAATGCATTGGCTAATGCCTTTATTTAATATGCTCTTAAAGCAAACCCATCTCTCCTCTGTGTTTTTGTTCCTAAGATTTTATCCGAATTCATGCCTTCTAACAAGGTTCGTAGTTTAGGGAAGTTGGCTCTTTTGAAATTCAGTGTCTTTGTATTCCCCTTATGTTTCCTATTTGTGTGATTTATACTGAAGCCAATTGACCTGTGATCACTGTTTCCTAAATTGCCCTGTATTTCCACATCCGTGATCAGTTCTGTATTGTTGGTAATCAGTAGATCCAGTAACGCTTTATTTCTAGTTGGTGCGTCTACCGTCTGAACCATGAAATTGTCCTGCAAGACATTTAGGAACTGGCGAGCCTTAGACGAATGCGTGGTTCCCTCCGCCGAGTCTATGTCTGGATAATTAAAATCCCCCATTATGATAACACTTCCCATTCTTGCTGCTAATCCAACATGTGATAGGAGATCCGTCTCCCCCTCCTCCCTCAGGTTAGGGGGCCTATAGCATACTCCCAGTATTATTTTCCCCTTAGCTTCATCCTTTTGGAGCTCTGCCCATAGGGATTCCACCTCCTCCCTAGCTCCGTTAGTGATGTCATCTCTTACATTCACTTGTACATTATTCTTGATATATAGGCATACCCCTCCCCCTTTTTTACCCTCTCTATCCCTGCGATAAAGGGTATAACCTTGAATGGTTGCCAGCCAATAATGACAGCTGTTGAACCAGGTCTCTGAAATTCCCACAAAACCAAATCCTCCTCGTACAACAGTATCTCTAGTTCACCCATCTTGTCCGCCAGGCTCCTGGCATTGGTGAACATGCCACGTAGTTTAGACCGTTCACATACTATCCTCTTATTGGGTGTTCCGAGATTGCAGCTAGGACTTGTTACTATACTTACCTTGGGTTTATGTGCTCTAGTCAACCTACCGCTAATGCGCCAATACTACTCTCTGGAATATGTTCCGCGCTGACTATCTGTACCTCTGGGCCCTCCCCCGTTTAAAAACCCCTCTAACTTTTTGGCCATCTTTACTCCCAGCTGATCTGCACCCTCCTCATTTAGGTGCAGTCCGTCCTTTCTATAGTACTAGTGATCGACTGAGAAGTCGGCCCAGTCCTCCAGGAACCCACACCCCACCTTACTACACCAACACTTCAGCCACTTGTTTACTTCCCTAATCTCCCTCTGCCTTTCTGGTGTGGCTCTATGTACTGGTAGTATTGCTGAGAATACTACCTTGGAGGTCCTTTTCCTCAATTTAGCTCCAAAGTCCCTAAAATCGTTCTTTAGGACACTCTATCTGCCTCTGACTTTGTCATTGGTGCCAACGTGCACCATGACAGCCGGGTCTTCCCCAGCCCCTCCCAGTAATCTGTGCCGAACCCGAGCGCCCTGTAAAATGATTTTAAAAAGCCTGTATGATTTCTTTTCACAGAATCTCCCGTGGGATTGAAATATAAGAATGCAGATGTAATCCCTCAGAACAGCTATGAAGATATCATGACAGTAAGTTCTTCCAGAATGCACTTGTGATTATAGAATAATAGTGGAATACATGATTTCTATTCTGCATCAATTTGCTGTTTTATAAAATGGACCATATTGTGAGGGTGTTACCTCCCCATGTCTCCCTCTTATCCTTTCCACAAGCATTAGTTGCTTCTCCTGTTTCACATCCTACAACTGCCACTAAAAGTCAGCCTAGGCTGTAATCAAGTTTATTTGGCTAAAGCTGGCCATACATGGATTGAAATTTGGCCGGTTCAGCAGGGAACAGCTGAATTGTAATCCATGTATGAGCACTGTGATTGTACAGAAGTCAATCTACTGATTTTTCCCTGCTCGATCAGGGCTGCAGGGTATAGACTGCAGTGCTGATCAGTGTATTCTGAAGGTGGAGAAGTCTCCCTGCTGTCAGAATACAACAGCTCAGTGGGGAAGATTCCCCCATCCACTCAAGTGTGTGGATGGGGGAATTTAGTCCCTTTTTTTCATTCAACCCGCAGGTTGAACAAAAAAAAGGTATAATCTATGGGCTGCTTTACACTACTGCATAAAGAGCTTCCGTATATACTCTAGTTGATTTATTTAATGTGACCCTGCCACCACCAGTCCTGCAAAAGAAGAAGCAATACGCCTACCCTTATCTGGTTTTCCTGAGATCTGGTTCTTCAAACACTGCTGTTTCACTGCCCTACAGCCAAACTGTACAGTTTATGCTAAGAAAATAACAATACATCTTTTATATTATCTCACAGATAGATGCTGCAATACCAAAATCACAGTAATAGGTAAGTAAATACTATGCTATACTAAGAAGCTGCCAATTTACACATATAGTATCATAAACTCAATTAAAATTATATCAAACATGAACAGAGCTTATAGTGTGTGTGTGCGTGCATATATATATATATATATATATATATATATATATATATATATATACACACACTAGACACGTGCATTTGTTTTCGTCCGAATGCATTTTCGTCCAAATTTCGAGTATTTTCGTTATCGTTTTAATAAACGAACTTGCAGAATCCGAAAACCGAAAGATCCGACATAAACAAATGCTTTATTTTCGTTTTCGTTGCGACAACAGTTCGATATAGATAGGAGATTCGACATGATACTGACAATAGCGATCTGTGTCCATCGAACCTGTGATCGAATGTGCCTAACCTTAGCTCTATTAGTCCAAGATTATTCTACATAGAGAGAAAAGATTCGACATAGAGAGAAAAGATTCGACATTATAGAGACAATAGCAAAAAAGGTCCAATGTGCCTAACCTAACTCTATCAGTCCAAGATTATTCAACATAGAGAGAAAAGATTCGACATGAAGATTCGACGAAGCAGTCGCCGCGAGCAGACATTTATGGTCAAATGCTCCGACCATAGGCTATAGAAGAATTCTAATGTTGGTTGACTAGTAATAATAATTAATACATTTAATTATTACTAGTGTCTACAACATTAGAATTCTACTATAGCTTGTAGGCGGAACATTTGACCGGAAATGTACGATTGCGGTGTCGTACGGTTTAGCTGCTCCGTCAAATCTTCTTAGAACATTCGACAGACACCATAAGCCTTCAATGACAGATTCGATCCTAATTTTTTTTGATTTTCAGACAAATGTATTTTTTAACGAAACAAAATAAATAAAAGCGAATTTCGGGAGTAACTAAATAAATGTATTTTTTGGACGAAAACGAAATTCCGAAACAAAATATTTCAGTGTGCACATGTCTAATACACACAGAGTCGTGCTCAAAAATTTGCATACCCTGGCAGAAATTGTGAAATTTTGGCATTAGTATTGAAAATATGACTGATCATGCCAAAAAAACTGTCTTTTATTTAAGGATAGTAATCACATGAGGCCATTTATTATCACATAATTTTTTGGATCCTTTTTAAATCATAATGATAACAGAAATCCCCCAAATGGCCCTGATGAAAAGTTTACATACCCTGAAATGTTTGGCCTTGGTACAGACACAGAAGGAGGCACATCCAGATTAAAATGTCAATTAACCACATGCTGACCACCCGCCGCAGTTGTACTGTGGCCGAATGGCACGGCTGGGCGAAACAACGTTATGTAACATCGCTTCACCCTGTGACCACTAAGGGGCGCATGCGCTATCCCTCTTCAGTTAGAACACAAACTACCACATTACACATTAACCCCTTCACTGCCCCCTAGTGTTAACCCCTTCACTGCCAGTGGCATTTTTACAGTAATCAATGAATTTTTAATCGCACTGATCGCTGTATTAATGCCAATGGTCCCAAAAATGTGTCAAAATTGTCAGAAGTGTCCGCCATAATGTCGCAGTCATGATAAAAATTGCTGATCACCGCCATTACTAGTAAAAAAAATTATTAATAAAAATGCCATAAAACTATCCCCTATTTTGTAGACGCTATAACTTTTGCACAAACCAATCAATATACGCTTATTGCGATTTGTTTTACCAAAAATATGTAGAAGAAAGTGTATCATCCTAAACTGAGGAAAAAAAAATGTTTTTTTTATATATTTTTTGGGGATATTTATTATAAAAAAAAATAATAAATTTTTTCAAAATCGTCGCTCTTTTTTTGTTTATAGCGCAAAAAATAAAAACCGCAGAGGTGATCAAATACCACCAAAAGAAAGCTCTATTTGTGGGGAAAAAAGGAAATCAATTTTGTTTGGGAGCCACGTCGCACGACCGTGCAATTGTCAGTTAAAGCGACGCAGTGCCGAATCGCAAAAAGTGCTCTGGTCTTTGGCCAGCCAAATGGTCCGGGGCTTAAGTGGTTAAAGGTTAATTTTCCACATTTGTGGGTTTTTAAATCACAATTAGTGTCTGTGTATAAATAGTCAATGAGTTTGTTAGCTCTCACATGGATGCACTAAGCAGGCTAGACACTGAGCCACGAAGAGGTAGAAAAGAACAGTCAAAAGACCTGTGTAACAAGGTAATGAAATTTTACAAAGATGGAAAAGAATATAAAAGATATCCAAGCCTTGAATATGCCAGTCAGTACTGTTCAATCACTTATTAAGAAGTGGAAAATTAGGGGCTCTTTTGATACCAAGCCAAGGTCGGGTAGACCAAAAAAGATTGCAGCCACAACTGGCGGAAGAATTGCTCAGGATACAAAGAAAAACCCACAGGTAACTGCAGGAGAAATACAGGCCGCTCTCCAAAAAGACGTTGTGGTTGGTTTTACGGAGCACAATTCAATGAAACTTGAACAAAAAAGAGCTGCATGGTTGAGCTGCCAGAAGGAAGGCTTTACTGCGCCAATGCCACAAAAAGCCCAATGAGGCACGTCAAGGTGTTGTTGGGCATATTTTAACCAGGCTTTTTTTGTGGAACTTGTACGGTAAAGGTTTCCTTCTGGCAGCTCAACCAAGCAGCTCTTTTTTGTTTGCCATAGATTGCCACCTTCCTGAGGGCTCAAAGAAAACTGTTAGTCATCTTGGCTACACGGATCCGCAGGGGGCATTCGCAAGGCCCCAGCCAGTTTGCTAACTTTGATTTATATCACCAGATCTAAGGAACCTATTTTATCTCTCATAAAAGCTAAAATATTACCAGCAGAGAGATGAAAATAATCCCTTTTGATTGTACACGTGATGGGTTACGTGTACTGTACATGTAACTCCTGTATTTGTAGTGTGTGTAGAATCCTGGAAAAACACACAAAACCTATATGGCGCCTGATTGCGGCAGGCAGGCAGTGATTGGTACTGTCCCGGTCAGACTGATGCGCTGGTATCGGAAAACCTATCCATGACCCAGCAATCAGCGCCGTTCTGGGCCAATTCGACTCTGGTCATTTCAGAGCACGAAACATCCTGTGGGCTGGGATGCAAACACCCCCCAGGGTTGATTGGCCAAGGGCTAAAGTCCAGCCCACATCCATCTTTTAATAAATTGGGGAGCCTGAGATATAGACGTGGTTCTTCCACAAATCCAGTTCGAAACTGGGGAGTTCCCACATGTTCCAGTATGCTTCTACTAAAGGATAGACTTTTTATTTTCATAGCAAATTGCCAATTGTGTGTCTTTCTGTATTTTTTGTATCTTTTCTGGTAACTCCTTTTTCTTTGTATATCTTTTATGCACTGCCCACTTTCGGGATATTTGTGACAATAAAGAGAGGCTAAGATGGAAGCTTGCTAGACTGAAAAGTACAGGAGGGCGGTACCTCCAGAAACAGGGTGGAATGACATTCACCTCAGGGGTAGATCACATAGGCATAGTAAGACATGTAGACAGATGGGCATCAGTCACTTTTAGGTGACACATAAGAACAGATTGTATTACTGACAGTCCATAGGATAGAGTTTTAGGATTGCAGATGTTCAGATTAAAGTAGAACTCTGTCAGTTCATGCGTTATTGCACATGAAAAGGGCATTTAATTTAAGACCAACACTCCTGAGTTAGAATTCTTTAGCAGACATCACCAGTAGGGATGAGCCGAACACCCCCCGGTTCGGTTCGCACCAGAACCCCCGAACGGACCGAAAGTTCGCACGAACGTTAGAACCCCATTGACGTCTATGGGACTCGAACGTTCAAAATCAAAAGTGCTCATTTTAAAGGCTAATTTGCATGGTATTGTCCTAAAAAGGGTTTGGGGACCCGGGTCCTACCCCAGGGGACATGTATCAATGCAAAAAAAACTTTTAAAAACGGCCGTTTTTTCGGGAGCAGTGATTTTAATGATGCTTAAAGTAAAAAAAAAAAAAGTGAAATATTCCTTTAAATATCGTACCTGGGGGGTGTCTATAGTATGCCTGTAAAGTGACGCGTGTTTCCCATGTTTAGAACAGTCCCTGCACCAAATGTCATTTTTAAAGGAAAAAATCTCATTTAAAACTGCTTGCGGGTTTAATGTCATGTCGGGTCATGGCAATATGGATGAAAATCAGTGAGACAAACGGCATGGGTACCCCCCAGTCCATTACCAGGCCCTTTGGGTCTTGTATGGATATTAAGGGGAACCCCGCACCCAAATTAAAATAAGGAAAGGTGTGGGGCCACCAGGCCCTATATACTCTGAACAGCAGTATACAGGCGGTGCAAACAAGACAGGGACTGTAGGTTTGTTGTTAAGTAGAATCTGTTTGTAATTTTGAACATTTTTAACGTGTTTAGCTCCAGCCAAAAAATCTTTTCTAAGCTTTTTGGAAAACATAGGGAAGGGTTATCACCCCTGTGACATTTGTTTTGCTGTCTTTCCTCCTCTTCAGAAGATTTCACCTCACTTTTTTGTCCCAATGAAAAATGTTTTTTGAAAATTTGGGTTTTTTTGTGGAACAAGGATTGGAAAGCATCAGTGGAAAGGAGAAATTGTTTTCCCATATTAACTCTTAATTCCCTTCCTAGGGGTAGATTTCATCTCACTTCCTGTTGTCTCCTTCCGTTTGCAAGTAGGAGTCGTTTGTAAGTTAGATGTTTGAAAGTAGGGTCCTGCCCTATATACTCAGCAGAAATTTGGGCCTTAGGTGTTGCTGTGGCCACAACACTGTAAGCCCTCACAGGGCCCTGCTGTGAAATATTAGATCAAGAATTGTAATTACATGCCCCTGTTGAACAGGAGCTGAAAAATTAGGCCTTAGGCACTGGTGCTGGTGCCACAACACTGCAACCCCTCACAGACACTCTAGTTGGAACGCAGGAACGAGCCCTGCTGCAAAGTATTGCTTCAAAAATTGTAATTACACGCCCCTGTTAGACAGGGGCAGAAAAATTGGGCCTTAGGCACTGGTGCTGGTGCCACAACACTGCAACCCCTCACAGACACTCTAGTTGGAACGCAGGAACGAGCCCTGCTGCAAAGTATTGCTTCAAAAATTGTAATTACACGCCCCTGTTAGACAGGGGCAGAAAAATTGGGCCTTAGGCACTGGTGCCACAACACTGCAACCCCTCACAGACACTCTAGTTGGAACGCAGGAACGAGCCCTGCTGCAAAGTATTGCTTCAAAAATTGCAATTACACGCCCCTGTTAGACAGGGGCAGAAAAATTGGGCCTTAGGCACTGGTGCTGGTGCCACAACACTGCAACCCCTCACAGACACTCTAGTTGGAATGCAGGAATGAGCCCTGCTGCAAAGTATTACATCAAAAATTGTAATTACACGCCCCTGTTAAACAGGGGCTGAAAAATTGTGCCTTAGGCACTGGTGGTGGCGCCCAGAACCAAAAATGTTCTTACAAGCTATCAGCGTGATGATTGAGGAGGAAGAGGATAATTACTCAGGGATAGTCACTCAGCATCAGCATAGGCAGTCTTTGAAGGGATCTGAGATTTCAAAAAAAATTATTCGGTTACATCAGCATCAGGTGCTTGGTAGCTGGTGGTGATCCAAGACTCATTCATTTTTATGAAGGTCAGCCGATCGACCGAGTCGGTGGACAGACGCACCCTGTGATCGGTTACCACGCCTCCAGCAGCACTGAATGTGCGTTCCGAAAGAACGCTGGATGCAGGACAGGCCAGTAGCTCAATTGCATACTGTGCAAGCTCTGGCCAGTGATCCATCCTCAAGACCCAGTAACCCAGAGGATTTTCGGTGGGAAAGGTGTCCAAGTCTGATCTTGCCCCTAGGTATTCCTGCACCATGTAAAACAGACGCTGGCGATGGTTGCTGGAACCGATCATACCTTGGGGCTGCGGACCAAAAAATTGTCTGAACGCATCGGTCAGACGGCCACCTTCTCCACCGCTCCTTCTTTGACTGACCGAAGCCTCAGCAACACGTTGTCCAGAAACAGGTGTTTGTAACCTCCCAGTCTCTGGGAACGCGTTGCACAGACCTTTCTGCAAGGCCTCCCGAAGATGTTTCATCCTCTGCTCCCTCTGCGATGGCAAGATAAGGTCCGCAACCTTACCCTTGTAACGTGGATCAAGGAGGGTTGCCAGCCAGTATTGGTCCTTCTCCTTGATACCACGAATACGAGGATCCTTACGCAGGCTTTGCAGGATCAGGGAGGCCATGCAGCGTAGGTTTGCTGAGGCATTCGGTCCGGAGTCCTCTGGGTCACTAAGGACAACAACGTCCGCAGCCACCTCCTCCCAGCCACGTACAAGTCCATGTGTTCCTTGGGACTGATCCCTTAAAGACTGCTGCTGATGCTGAGTGCCAGGCTCCACCTCCATACTGACACAATCTTCCTCCTCCTCCTCCTCCTCGTCCTCTTCCTGTGTGATCGGCGGGCACGCAGGAACACTGTCTGGATAAAGGGGGCCTTGAGAGCTAAGGAAGTCCTCCTCTTCCTGCCTCTGTTCTGCCTCAAGTGCCCTGTCCATTATTCCACGCAGCGTGTGCTCCAACAGGTGGACAAGGGGGACAGTGTCACTGATGCATGCACTGTCACTGCTCACCATCCTCGTGGCCTCCTCGAATGGTGACAGGACAGTGCATGCATCCCTGATCATGGCCCACTGGCGTGGGGAAAAAAAACCAAGCTCCCCTGACCCTGTCCTGGTGCCATAGTCGCACAGGTACTCATTGATGGCCCTCTGCTGCGTGTGCAGCCGCTGCAGCATGGCCAACGTTGAGTTCCACCTGGTGGGCATGTCACAGATTAGGCGGTTCTTGGGCAGGTTAAACTCCTTTTGGAGGTCCGTCAGCCGAGCACTGGCATTATATGACCGGCGGAAATGCACACAGACTTTCCTGGCCTGCCTCAGGACATCCTGTAAGCCCGGGTACCTGCCCAAGAACCGCTGCACCACCAAGTTAAGGACGTGAGCCAAACAGGGCACATGGGTCATTTGTCCCTGTCGGAGGGCAGAGAGGAGGTTGGTGCCATTGTCGCAAACCACCATTCCTGCCTTAAGTTGGCGTGGCGTCAACCACCTCTGAACCTGCCCCTGCAGAGCTGACAGAACCTCTGCCCCAGTGTGGCTCCTGTCCCCCAAGCACACCAGCTCAAGCACCGCATGGCATCTTTTGGCCTGCGTACTTGCGTAGCCCCTTGAACGCCTACGGAGCACCGCTGGTTCCGAGGAAGAGGCCATGGAGGAAGAAGAAGAGGAGGGGGTGGAGGAGAGAGGTGTGTCACAATCAGCATTTTGGAGGCGTGGTGGCGGAACAACCTCCAACACTACTGCACCTTGTCCTGCATCCTTCCCAGCTGCCAGCAGAGTCACCCAATGCGCCGTGAAACTTAGGTAACGTCCCTGTCCATGCCTGCTGGACCATGAGTCAGTGGTAATATGCACCTTACCGCTGACCGCCCTGTCCAGCGAGGCATGGACATTGCCTTCCACATGCCGGTAGAGAGCCGGAATCGCCTTCCGTGAGAAAAAGTGGCGTTTGGGTACCTGCCACTGAGGAACCGCACATTCCACAAACTCACGGAAGGGGGCAGAGTCTACCAACTGAAAAGGCAGCAGTTGAAGTGCTAGCAATTTTGCCAAGCTAGCATTCAACCGCTGGGCATGTGGATGGCTGGGAGCAAACTTCTTTCGGCGGTGCAGCAGCTGGGGCAGGGAAATTTGCCTGGTACAATCTGACGTCGGTGTACCAAAAGCAGATTGCCCACAAGTACTTGACTGTGACACACCTAATTCTACACCTTCATTCCTCTCACTGCAGGTCTCAGAGAGGACTGAAGGTCTAGTGGGGTTGGAAATCTCAGCTGATGAGGAGCAAGGAGAGATCCTCTTTGTTCTTTGGTGTGGGTCTTTTAGATACGCTTGCCAACGAACTGCATGGCAGGTCAACATATGTCTGGTCAAGCATGTGGTACCCAAGCGGGAGATGTTTTGGCCACGCGAGATACGCTTGAGACATATGTTTCAAATAGCAGCGGTGAGATCTGATGCACTCGTCTCAAAAAAGGCCCACACCAAAGAACTTTTTGAATAACGCGCAGAGACTGCAGCGCCCTGCACATGTGGAGCTTTGGGGTGTGATGCAGTCAATGTGCTGCCCTTAGGCTGGCCCCTGGAGGGCATCCTGCCTCGTTGGTGATGTGCCGCCGCCTCCTCCTCCTCCTCCTCCTCCTCCTCTCTCCTATCAGGCACCCACGTTGAGTCAGTGACCTCATCATCCCCTCCCTCCTCATCACTGGAGCAAACCTGGCAGTATGCTGCAGCAGGGGGAGCATGACTGCCAGATTGCTGTCCTTCTTGGGCACCCCCTCTGTCCGTGCTCATGTTACTGCCTTCATCGAGCTCAGTATCGTCATCAGAGCCTTCCAAACGCTGGGCATCCTCCTGGAGCATGTACCCAACACTGTGGTCAAACAGTTCGAGGGAATCCTCATGAGGACATGGTGGAGCTAGGGAAGGAGTCACTGATGACATTGAGCTGAGGGAAGAGGCCGCTGCTTTGCCAGACAAAGCACCCTGGGCATGGGTGAGAGAGGATGAGGAGGATGAGGACGGCTTGGTCATCCACTCGACCAAGTCTTCCGCATGTTGCGGCTCAACACGGCCAGCTACCGAAAAAAAGGCCAAGCGTGTCCCATGGCCACGTGCTGATGAGGATGCACCGTCTCCACGACCAGCACTAGACACAGAGCCTGCTTGCCCTCTCTTATTGGCTTGTGACTGTCTGCCTCTCCTTCTTGGCCTTCCAGACATACTAATGGCCTGTAGCTGCACTAAGCTGGGATAGAACACCTGTAATTTTCTTCAGGTAGCTTTATATACTGTAACCAGACAAGCCTGCCTGTCAGTAGGAAGATAACAGGAACGGATCTAGCTGAACACTGTGAGCAGGACGCACTGTACTAAATGTAAATAGTCTAGCTGCCTGACCGTGGTACTAATAGGATCAAACAGAACACCTGTAATTTTCTTCAGGTAGCTTTATATACTGTAACCAGACAAGCCTGCCTGTCAGTAGGAAGATAACAGGAACGGATCTAGCTGAACACTGTGAGCAGGACGCACTGCACTAAATGTAAATAGTCTAGAAGATAACAGGAACGGATCTAGCTGAACACTGTGAGCAGGACGCACTGCA
The DNA here is from genome assembly GCF_042186555.1 of Aquarana catesbeiana. NCBI lineage: Eukaryota > Metazoa > Chordata > Amphibia > Anura > Ranidae > Aquarana > Aquarana catesbeiana. The sequence continues at coordinate 43,973,442 of NC_133333.1, read as the reverse complement.
CTAAATGTAAATAGCAGGAACGGCTCTAGCTGAACACTGTGAGCAGGACGCACTGCACTAAATGTAAATAACAGGAACGGATCTAGCTGAACACTGTGAGCAGGACGCACTGCACTAAATGTAAATAGTCTAGAAGATAACAGGAACGGATCTAGCTGAACACTGTGAGCAGGACGCACTGCACTAAATGTAAATAGCAGGAACGGATCTAGCTGAACACTGTGAGCAGGACGCACTGCACTAAATGTAAATAGCAGGAACGGATCTAGCTGAACACTGTGAGCAGGACGCACTGCACTAAATGTAAATAACAGGAACGGATCTAGCTGAACACTGTGAGCAGGACGCACTGCACTAAATGTAAATAGTCTAGAAGATAACAGGAACGGATCTAGCTGAACACTGTGAGCAGGACGCACTGCACTAAATGTAAATAGCAGGAACGGATCTAGCTGAACACTGTGAGCAGGACGCACTGCACTAAATGTAAATAGCAGGAACGGATCTAGCTGAACACTGTGAACAGGACGCACTGCACTAAATGTAAATAGTCTAGAAGATAACAGGAACGGATCTAGCTGAACACTGTGAGCAGGACGCACTGCACTAAATGTAAATAGCAGGAACGGCTCTAGCTGAACACTGTGAGCAGGACGCACTGCACTAAATGTAAATAGCAGGAACGGATCTAGCTGAACACTGTGAGCAGGACGCACTGCACTAAATGTAAATAACAGGAACGGATCTAGCTGAACACTGTGAGCAGGACGCACTGCACTAAATGTAAATAGTCTAGAAGATAACAGGAACGGATCTAGCTGAACACTGTGAGCAGGACGCACTGCACTAAATGTAAATAGCAGGAACGGATCTAGCTGAACACTGTGAGCAGGACGCACTGCACTAAATGTAAATAGCAGGAACGGATCTAGCTGAACACTGTGAGCAGGACGCACTGCACTAAATGTAAATAGCAGGAACGGATCTAGCTGAACACTGTGAGCAGGACGCACTGCACTAAATGTAAATAGTCTAGAAGATAACAGGAATGGATCTAGCTGAACACTGTGAGCAGGACGCACTGCACTAAATGTAAATAGCAGGAACGGATCTAGCTGAACACTGTGAGCAGGACGCACTGCACTAAATGTAAATAGTCTAGATAGAAGATAACAGGAACGGATCTAGCTAAACTGAATACAGTGTATATATATATATGCAACACCTGGGATGCATATATATACACAATACACTGTAAGTGCAGCTAACTGACTGACTGTTCTGCCTAATCTATCTAACTCAAATCAAATGACACTGTCTCTCTCTCTCTCTATCTCTCAGCACACCGGAACACACACTACACAGGGCCGCCGTGCAGGCGGCCTTATATAGTGTGTGTACTAAATCCCCTGAGCCATAATTGGCCAAAGCCACCATGGCTTTGGCCAATTACAGCTCTCTCTACTGACGGCGCTGTGATTGGCCAAGCATGCGGGTCATAGTGCATGCTTGGCCAATCATCAGCCAGCAATGCACTGCGATGCCGCAGTGAATTATGGGCCGTGACGCGCCACACGAATTTAGCGCGAACGGCCCATATCGTACGCAATTCGGCGAACGGGCGAACAGCCGATGTTCGAGTCGAACATGGGTTCGACTCGAACACGAAGCTCATCCCTAATCACCAGTAGCAACAGCATCCTCTTTCTCCAGGAGCATTAACCAACCTTCATGGGACTCCATCCTGCACTCAGAGAAGGACAACTCCAAATCCATTTGCTTTTGAGCCCAAACTCCAGACCTTCTCACCTTTAGGTCCCTTTAGGCAGACAGGCCTAAATAATTAGCTCCAGCACATACACCCACCCAAGGCCACAGCCTGGGGAGGAAGAGAGCTTGCATTAGCCAGCCCTGAATATGTACCATATACCCTTTCCCATAATACACCACTGGCAAAGGAAACTCCTATTGGTGGGCTGGAAAATTTATATGCATATTCATAATCCATACCTACTGTAAGATCTCACACTAATGCTGGGAGAATTAGGGGAAACTGAACAAGATGCAGACTATAAATTGGCTGACTGCAACCATCCATAAATACATTTAAAGAAACTCTTGCTTAAAGTGGTTGTAAACACTTACAGACCACTTTTACCTACAGGTAAGCCTAGATTAAGGCTTACCTGTAGGTGCAAGAAATATCTCCTAAACCTACACGGTTTAGGAGATATTTCCAAAAGACAGGCACCGGTGTCTACGGCGCATGCGCCATAGACAACGGTGCACTGAGCGTGCCGTTTCTAACGGCGATCATGCCATTAGTGGCTGCACCAGCGCACAGTGATGTCATTGCGGCTCCGGCACTGTGATTGGAAAGAAGATGGACGCTTCGTGGAAGAAGGGACAGCGGTGACATCGCAGGCTCCTGTGTCAGGTAAGTGACACATAATGGGTTACTATGCGATGCATAGTAGCCCATTATGCTTTACCTTTGCAGGGAAACAAAGAGGAAGTAAACCCATCAGGGTTTACTTCCTCTTTAATGGCAAGAGGGATGCATAACTAACAAAGACAAACTCTGTCCTGACATCAGCCTCCTGTTTTCCCCTTCACAGCAGGTAGTAGATGACTGGTAGTAGCAGCTCTCATAACCAGTTAGTTTCTGCTCATTCTTACAAAAGTGTTTGGACCAGGTTACAAATCCTTAGGCAGTCCACATACGTGTTTTTCTACTGTATATTAAACTGTTTGCATGGAGTTTCATTTTAAGGGATTGGGTGTTAGCAGTTGGGTTACTGTTTAGTGTCACATTAAACTTCCGCTAACTTTTCAACCCTTTGTTAGGACAGAAAGTGTTCAAATCTGATAATGAGATTTGCCAGCACAGTACAACCAGGGTTAATTATGGCAAACACAGCTCCCCAGCCCCCTCATAAACAAAGAGAACAAAGTAGGATTTTTCAGCGCTGGGGTTGCTAATATTATTAATATAAAGTAGGGGTTATGAGTAAAGTTAGGTGTTGCAGATTAGGTGAAGGGAGAATTAAAAGGCAAGGTCATCCTAAAGGTTGGCCAGGGATTGTACAGTAGGAGGACATTTTAAGCTTGTTTGTGGCAGTAGCATCTGCTTGCCTCTGAACATAAACCAATATACTGTATATGGTTGCATGTGCTGATCAAATGAAAATTTTCCGTCAGGACCATAAGAAGTCAATCAATAGATCAACTTCTCGTGAACAGGAATGGCCATACATGGACCAAAATTTGCCTGGTTCCTACTGGACCCACAGAATTTTGATCCATATATGGCTAGCTTTACTCAATCCTTTTTGTAAAAAGTTTGCCCTGGCACAAAGGAATGATGACACCCTTTTATAGGGCTCCACCCTGTTCTGTAAAAGAGACCCTTGAATTTTTATTAGAGGTGAGGTTCTCACTCAAGCACTACCATCCTCTGCTGAACTTACCCACAATGTAAATTGTAAATAGACATGAGACCAGACAGAAATAGAAAAATGTACATTTTGAGAATTTGGTGCCTTGGTTTTTCCAGCTCTGTCTTGGGCGCCCCAGGTATGGAGTCTTAAAGTGTTTGTTATCCTAACATTTCATATTTCTGATATGTATATGTTGTACCTTATACTTGTTTTAAAAAGGTATCCTGTTCTTTGTATTCTTCCTTTGTGGGAAATATTTGGTGATCCCGCCAGTCTCTCTGCTTTCCTATTAAAAACTGACCACGCTAGACATAAAGGACATCCTTCCCAATGTGGTCAGTTTTCTGGCTGTGCTGAGATCACAGCTTACTTGTCTTCCAATGCTGGCACAAGTCTACACAGCTCTTCATTTAAGATCCCTGACACCCCCATCCCCTCTTCTGTAGCTGAAAACAGAGGTTATATGATCACTTATAGAAAAATAAAACAAATATGTTAGCCTTGCATTTCCATTTTAAACTATTTGGTTGTTTTACAAGGTAAAGGGTTCACATATACTTTAATTATGGTAAAAACAACCCCCGAAACATGCTATTATATTATTAACCAACCACATATGGGTATGTTCAGCACTTTGTCAGGGATCAAAAGTCTGTACACCTCTATGAGGCATGGACTGATATGCATGGTCCTATGTACTCTGTAAAGCCTATGTGATACTTATTTGCTATAGGAACAGAAAATGGCAATAAATGCATACATGTATATGTGCTAATATGTATCTGTTCATTACCCTCTAATATTTCTGTTTTTTTTTTTTATCAGCAATTGGCAGTGATGCCTGGCCAAAATAAACTTATTTTCTGTGTTTAAATTGTTTTAATGTTGGAGTGCTGGAGCTTCCTACAAAAAGTTACCTGTTGCATTTCATGAAGAAAAATCCTTTACAGCAAATTATGTTGGGTTATCATCTCAAATCTTACCATCACCCACACAGCACAGAAGTGGTTCGGATCACTAAGCTCTTCTCAAAAGATCGTTCTACAAGGCACTTTATCAATGCTCCACTGTCTGATAATGATCCAAGGGGAATGATGGCTTAATGAGGAACTCCATCCTAAATAAATACATTTCAGTTCCACAATCTAGCTGCAGCTTGTATTGTGTTTGTTTTAGTTCAGGTGCTTATCGAATAGTTTTTTTAAGCTATCGATGCTCCCCGCTGAGACCACTGCCTGTGGAAGGGAAATCCACATCCTTGGCGCTCTTACAGTAAAGAACCCTCTACGTAGTTTAAGGTTAAACCTCTTTTCTTCTAATTTGAATGAGTGGCCACGTGTCTTGTTAAACTCCCTTCCGCGAAAAAGTTTTATCCCTATTGTGGGGTCACCAGTTCGGTATTTATAAATTGAAATCCTATCCCCTCTCAAGTGTCTCTTTTCCAGAGAGAATAAGTTCAGTGCTGGCAACCTTTCCTCATAACTAATATCCTCCAGACCCTTCATTAGGTTAGTTGCCCTTCTTTGTACTCGCTCCATTTCCAGTACATCCTTCCTGAGGACTGGTGCCCAGAACTGCACAGCATACTCTAGGTGCGGCTGGACCAGATTCTTGTAGAGCAAGAGAATTATCGCTTTATCTTTGGAGTTGATCCCTTTTTAATGAATGCCAATATTCTGTTTGCTATGTTAGCAGCAGCTTGGCATTGCATGCCATTGCTGAGCCTATCATCTACTAGGACCCCCAGGTCTATAGATTGCATTCATACTTTTTGGCACACACATGCATTATTTTACATTTTTCTACATTAAACCTCATTTGCCGTGTGGTTGCCCACCCCATTAATTTGTTACGATCTTTTTGCAAGGTTTCCACATCCTGCGGAGAAGTTATTGCCCTGCTTAGCTTAGAATTGTCCGCAACTACAGAGATTGAACTGTTTACCCCATCCTCCAGGTCATTTATGAACAAATTAAATAGGATTGGTCCCAACCCTGGGGGACCCCACTACCCACCTCTGACCAGTCTGCATACTCCCCATTTATCACCACCCTCTGAACTCGCCCTTGTAAACAGTTTTCAAGCCATGTACTCACCCTATGGTCCATGCAAATGGACCTTATTTTGTACAGTAATCATTTTTGGGGAACTGTGTCAAATGCTTTTGCAAAGACCACGTACACCATGTCTACAGGCCTTCCTTTACCTAGATGGCAACTCACCTCCTCATAGAAGGTTAATAGATTGGTTTGGCAAGAATGATTCTTCATGAATCCATGCTGATTACTGCTAATGATACCATTCTCGTTACTAAAATCTTGTTTATAGTCCCTTATCATCCCCTCCAAGAGCTTGCATACTATTGATGTTAGGCTAACTGGTCTGTAATTCCCAGGGATGTATTTTGGGCCCTTAACCTCACTCCCAGCAACAGGATGGGGTTCCACTGAGCACCGAACCGAAGATCTTAGTTCTGTCAGGCAGAAGGGCTAATCACTAAAGCTACTGTGCTGCCAGAACAGGACTGACTTGGTCAGGGGAACATAAATAAGTGTGTATCTTCTCTATCTCACACGTGTAGGAGCCATACAACAGATTTGAATGTGGGTTCTGTCAAATGACAAATTCCATGCAGGTAGCGTTCTGGTTGGGATTTGAACCAGGGTCCATAGTGCTGCAAGGCAAGTGGCTTTGCTAGGGGAATATAAAAATACATAGCTATGATTAGTTCAGCCGTAATTGGCAGGGCCACTCCCAATACAACCACTAGAAACAATTTCCTGCTCCTCTGCCTCTAACTAATCAAATAGACTCATAACATAATACTACATAACATAACATGTCTTGAATATCAATCCTTTTTCACTTGCCAAAGAAAAGGCAGAAAGCAACACAAATAACCACTTCTGAAAAGGATTCTGAAAAGGACTCGAACTCTCAAAAGAATGACACTGTATGCTAATACAGTGAAACAAAAGTTAACGTAACTTAGAAAATTGAGCCCTAATTCCTTGTACTGTAATACCATCTACTGACAGAATTTACCATTCTCTGGCAAACCAAAACCAGGCCAGCTTCATCATCATTACTTATAATAACTAAAGAAACCGACAGAGTCAGTTTTCATATGATTTAGTTATTGTTTAAAATTTATTAGTGGAAATCAAGACATAACATTAATAAATACACAACCATGTGCAGTACATTGGAAAGAGGAAGCATCAAAATGTGTTGGGGTATATTTTCAGTATGTAGCCCCTCTGACCTCCAAAGCATCTTTGATACTTCAAAAAAGAAGTTGGATAACCATTCACCTCAGGGTCTAATCTTTGGCAATAGCAAAAAGGAAAGTGTACAAATGGGCACCAGTCACTTTCAGATGCAAGAAATGAAGTTTATTGACTTTCACTCAACACTCCAGAGGGAGAGAAGGAGGGTACAGGACACCCACAGACTAGGATAAGACTTCAGATAAGGGGTCAAAAGTAGCGATGCTCCTCAGATACAGGACTTTCAAGAAAACCCAGCATTCTGTGAAAGCAGCTCCTGACTGTAAGGCACTAGAAGTCCAGGAGAGATCCAAGAAAGCTGAAATATTAATTAAACTCAGGCTAACTAAAGCTTGGCAAATACTACATTTAAATACAGGCTCCTGCTTAAGTTGGGGTGGCTACACCCTTGCCAAGGGAGAATACGTCCTTCAAGTATGTGTAAAAAATGATCACATGCCTGAGAGCAGATATCTTGGCAACATTTGGACAGAAATGGAGAAAAAGGAAAAAAATAAACATGTTAAACAATACATGTGGCATTTCATACAAAAACAAGATATACATTTATATAGCGCCAACAACTTAAGTAATGCTTTACATATTGTACATTCACATCAATTGCTGCCCTCAAGGAACTTAGCTCATCTAAGTCTGCAGAGTCCTTATCCTTGCACACTCTTACACATGCCTGACCCCGACACTGTGACCATTTCACACTCCTGACCCCTACACTCTGTCCATTTCACACTCCTGACCCCTACACTCTGTGTATTACAAACTCCTGAACACTGCACTCTGTGTGCTACACACCCCTCACCCCTCTACTCTGTGCATTAGGTACTCCTAACCTCTGAATTCTGTGTATTACATACTCCTGACTCCTCTGATGAAGTCTCTTGACTTCATCAGAAGAATACCTCATCATATTCTACAGAGCTTTGCAGAGTCCACACTGAAATACATATCCGTATGTTTTAATACAGTACCCAGCGCTGCAAGGTAACAGACAAACAAACAGCTGCAAGGTAACTAACAAACATTCTGCCTGCTCCATGGGTGAAAGAAATTATTATTATTTGGTCACTGACTTTTTCAGTGGCATTAAAATTACCAATATCAAACTTGCTTGTGGCCTCATTCATCAACCAATACACTATATCAGTACTATTTATTTATGAAACAGTGAAAAGTGTATGGCCAGGTCAGGTCTGCACTGACCATGTAGATATTGTGCAGGCTGAGAAAAGTCTGATGATGCTGGGAGAATTTCACGGAGGAAAGGATGTCCTCATGCTGATTGGGGATCATATGTGAGTACATTACATCTGGAAAATGCTAGAGGAAAAATTAAAGACAAATAATAAAATGTAAAAATGTACAAATATTGTACACACATTAATGAATGGTGTTATAATATAGAACAAACTATTAGGGGTTGTAACCCCTCCCTGCTTTATGGAACTACAAAAAATATGGCTTTAGATATTGTTTAACCCTTTTATTGCCATCATACTAACAATTTGCCTATTTTCCCTGGGTAGTATGAACACGGAACCGCTCAGCTCTAAGAATCTCTGGGTTCAGAGCTGTCTAGAGTTGTCCTGTGGACAGATTCTCCCACCTGAGCTGTGGATCTCTGCAGCTCCTCCAGAGTTACCTCTCAGCTGCTTCTCTGATTAATGCTCTTCTTGCCCAGCATGTCAGTTTAGGCGGACAGCCATGTCTTGATAGGTTTCCAGTTGTGCCATACTCTTTCCAATTTGATGATGGATTGAACAGAGCTCCGTGAGATGTTCAAAGTTTGGGATATTTTTTTATAACCTAACCCTGTCTTAAACTTCTCCACAACTTTATCCCTGACCTGTCTGGTGTGTTCCTTGGGCTTCATGATACTGTTCGTTTACTAAGGTTCTCTAACAAACCTCTAAAGGCTTTACAGAACAGCTGTATTTATACTGAGATTAAATTATACACAGGTGGACTCTCTTTACTAATTAGGTGACTTCTGAAGGCAATTGGTTCCACATGATTTTAGTTTGGAGTATCAGAGTTAGGCTGGGTTCACACTGGTCCGACAAACGCTCCGACATTGGGAGCTCATGTCGCATGACGTGTGAAATTTAATGTTTCCCTATGGGAGCCGTCCTAACTGGTCCGACACAAGTCGTTCCGACTTTAGAAATGCTCCCTGTACTACTTTGGTCCGACTTTGATCCTACTTCAGCCTATTGACTATCATTGAAGTCGGATCAAAGTCGGATTGCCGTCTTGCATGATCCGACTTCGGCACGCGACTTGTGCTCAGATGTTCTTGAGGGGGAACTCCGCGCCAAATTTTAAATAAAAAACCGGCATGGGTTCCCCCTCCAAGAGCATACCAGGCCCTTGGGTCTGGTATGGACCTTGAGGGGAACCCCCTACGCCGATAAAAACGGCGTGGGGGTCCCCCCCAATCCATACCAGACCCTTATCCGAGCACGCAGCCCGGCCGGACAGGAATGGGGGTGGGGACGAGCGAGCGCCCCCCCTCCTGAACCGTACCAGGCCGCATGCCAGGGACTGTGACGGCATAAGGGGGCGGGGTCACCGCCTATATAAGTCAGAGCAGAGCGCACAGAGAGCATTCCAGCCGGGGAGAGCGTCGTGTCAACATCGGAAGAAGAGATGAAGAGAAGAAGCGGCGAGACAGCGGCGACAAGACAGCGGCAGCAGACCGGGCCCCTCGCTGGCAATAGAGCTGGAAGAAGATAGCGGTGGGGCCCGGGAGAAGAGGCGGAACACCGGGAGAAGTCGGAAGAAGATACCGGAGCTGCCCAATAAATTAATTTTGAAACCTGTGTACTGTGGTTTTTTTTATTGACACTTCCCTAGGTGAATGGGTAGGGGTACCATGTACCCCATACTCATTCACATAGGGTGGGGGGCCGGGATCTGGGGGCCCCCTTATTAAAGGGGGCTCCTGGATTCCGATAAGCCCTCCGCCCGCAGACCCCGACAACCAATGGCCAGGGTTGTCGGGAAGAGGCCCTTGTCCTCATCAACATGGGGACAAGGTGCTTTGGGGTGGGGGGCCGCAGCGCGCCCCCTCCCCCAAGGCACCAACCCCCCATGTTGAGGGCATGCGGCCTGGTACGGTTCAGGAGGGGGGGGGCGCTCGCTCGTCCCCACCCCCATTCCTGTCCGGCCGGGCTGCGTGCTCGGATAAGGGTCTGGTATGGGTTGGGGGCGACCCCCCATGCCGTTTTTTTCGGCGTAGGGGGTTCCCCTCAAGGTCCATACCAGACCCAAGGGCCTGGTATGCCCTTGGAGGGGGAACCCATGCCAGTTTTTTATTTAAAATTTGGCGCGGAGTTCCCCCTAATACCAACCAATGCCGGGCATTGGCGGGGATCCAAGTCGGATCCCCGTTCATTGAAAGTCGGACACATGCCGGCTTTATGTCTCAGGGCAAAGTCGGATCCAAAGTAGGACGGCTGTCGTGTCGCACCAGTGTGAACCCAGCCTAAAGGGGGCTGAATAGAAATGCATGCCACACTATTCACATATTTATATGTAAAAAAAAAAAAATTGAAAACCATTTATTTTCCTTCCACTTCACAATTATGTGCCACTTTGTGTTGGTCTATCACATGTTACAACAAAAATGTACAGTAAATGTATTTTATTGGGCTTTTATGACAAAATGTTGAAAATTTCAAGTGGTATGAATACTTTTTCAAGGCACTGTGTGTCTCATTAAAGAGAACCTGTTACCTGCACTGTGTTTAAATACTTGTAAGCCTCCTTGTGACAATAATTAAGTTTAAAAAAATGTCTAAGACATACACACATTTGAACACAAACTCATGTGTCAGGTATGCATACTGTAGAGCGTTAGCCTGGAGCTAGTTTAGGAGGAGTTAATTGTAGAGGGTAGGTAGGTACTTTCCCTTCAGGCCTCTTTATTGAGCAACTAGTCAGAGAGGCTTGTGTATGCCTGTTTTGCTGTTTGTGGTGAGAAGACCTGAATGCTGCATGGAAGCCTCCATACTCTGACTTTGTCCTGCTGGGTCATCTTGCCTGTAAATGTGACTTTCCAACACTGTGTATGCTGTGGCTGGGACACTAAACGTTATTCCTTTAAGACTGTGTTGTTCTGATGAGAGGATTTACTTGCGTTGTTTGAGCTGCGCCTGAAGACAAAGCCTGTAATTTTTTCTGTTTGGTGAAAAATAAATTATATTTTAAGTTACTGAAGTGTCTCCCAGAAGCCTGTTTACCCCTCTGATCCCGGCAATACAAAATTGAAAATTGTGCTACACATATTAGGTATAGTTACACACAACAGAGTAATGCCCCATACACGTGATCAGATTTTCCGACAACAAATGTTGGATGTGAGCTTGTTGGCGGAAAGTCCGACCATGTGTATGCTCCATCGAACATTTGTTGGCGGACTTTCCACCAACAAATGTTGGCTAACAGGTTCTCATATTTTCCACCAACAAATTTTTGTTGTCGGACTTTCCGATTGTGTGTACACAAGTCCGTCGCACAAAAGTTTGCGCATGCTCGGTATAAAGTACGAGCCAGAAGTGCTCGGTCTTGTAAAACTAGTGCTAGTAATAGAGATATCACATGACTATTGAACTTCCTTTTTATCGGCTCACCGTACGTCTTGTACGTCACTACGTTTGTAATTGTTGGCCAACATTTGTGTGACTGTGTGTATGCAAGACAAGTTGGAGCCAACAACCTTCAAACAAAATTCCACGGTTTTGTTGTTGGAAAGTCCGATCGTGTGTACGAGGCATTAGAGTTATAATTCTAGGGCCATCATGTATAATCTGAGCTGAACTAACTATAAAGGCATTTACATTTTGGGTACCATAGTTTTTTGCTATATTACAGGAGCATGCAGTTTTAAAAGATTTGCCTATTTTTGTATCTCTTTGCTAGACATTTTATTACTGAATATAGATGTGATAAACAGTAGCATAAATATTGTATGACATAAAAATATTCCATCCACCACCATTTTATTCTACAGGCTCTGCTGTCAAAAAATATAAAAAATTTGGAGGCTTTAGTGGAAAATAAATGTGGGTGGATCAACCAAAAAGGCATCGCACCACATCCCATATAGTCAAAGAAATTTGGAAACCTCAACATTTATTTTAACATCAATAAAAACACACATTTAGCTCCAATAAAAAATATATATTTGCACTTAGGGTTCATTTTATATCGGCCTTGCTTTACACAGTTATACTTTGAGGCTTTAGGAGCATTTTCATGTAAAAAAAGTGCATTTTAGTATTTGTGCGCAAAAAAAATGGTTTCAGTGACAGTGGTAAGGATGTAAAGTGGGGAAATGGTCATGGGAGGGAGTAATTGATATGCAATAACTAGACAGATATACATAACCGTGTTTTTACCTTCAGTATTTTCCAGCAGTAGACTCCATGTTGCTGTATATGGATTTGTCCTTGTGTGTTAGTTGCTATTTGTGGAAAGAAAGTTAGTCAGCTTGGCTGGAACTTTATAGGACTGGGATTTGAAGCGTAAGTAAATTAAAAAATATTCTGTAATATAATTTTTAAACTCTTGCGATACTATTCATTATTATCTAACCGGGCAGCACTCAAAACACTCCCACATCAGTGTGCCAAAATGTATAGAAATATTCTATGTGCCACGCTACTAAAAAAATAAAATGATGTAAAAGGAACTAATTCCCTTATAAGGTATATCCAATCAGTTATATGAAAAATGAACTCAATTAACACAAGATATTATCAAAACAAAGTAGTGCCAAATCACCCTGAGGAAGTCACAAGTCCCTGTGATGTAATGCGTAGGGGAGGGGGCAACAGGTTTGGCACGATGCTTAGATTAATGCTGGAGGAATTACAAAGCTGATGCACTGTCATGGAGATTTTATGATTTGTGCTGTGTATAGTAGGTGCACTGGAGCACTCAGCAAATGTGAATTGTTTACTTTTTAAAAAAATAAAAGCATAGAGTTTAAGGATATAAGCACTATTGGAGCTACTTTCTTTACATATATGATTTGGCAACCACTCATACTGGAGGGATAAAACAACGGTAGTGGAAGGAGGATTGGACACCTGTTACATTAGTCCTTAGAGACTAGAAAGCTGTTTTTGACCGAGCTTAATGTGATTGTAAGGCTTTGTTTTTTTATTTATTTTTTTAAAACAAACATGTCATACTTACCTCCACTGTGTAGTTCGTTTTGCACAGGGTGGCCCCAATCCTCAAATTCTGGGGTCCCCCAGCAGTACTGGTAGCTCCTGCCTGCATCGTATAACTCTCTAGGAGAAACGCTCTCCCAGGAGGGTTACCTTGCGGGCGCGCTCCCGAGCCCAGCATTCGGCGTCCATAGAATGTAGGACCCCCAGCGCCCGCATCATTGGGTTTGATTGACAGCAGAGGGAGCCAATGGCTGCACTGCTATCAATCTATCCAATGAAGAGCTGAGACACCAGGCAGAAAGGAAGAGCGTGTCCCTGGCGAGGGAATACGGGACTCGGGGGGGCTGGGGGGCCAGTCAGTGACATTTTTTTTTTCACCTTAATGCATAGGATGCATTAAGGTGAAAAAAACATGAGGGTTTACAACCCCTTTAAGTGTGAGGTCACACATTACCAGGTGAGCACAAACCTAATGGGGGAGCACAAGGGCATGTGTTAACACACGCATAAAGGAATAAGAAGGCACCTTTGGATGTTTGAGATTACAACACCTTACTGAGACACCCTTTAAGTTTTGGACTGCACTTGTTTGCATATTGAAACTTTACACATTTGTTGTATTACATTATTGCACATTCAATATATTGCACAATATATAGCATGGCACTTTATAATTTATTTAGCACTTATAACATTCAATTTGTATTAATTGATTCAGCAGATTGGATTGATATCGGTGGCAAGCAAGTTTTGTACTTGTGCAAAGAAAAATTCCTACGAGCCAAAATGAACCTAGTGCTAAAAGTAAGCACTACACAGCCACATACATGAATCACGCCTTGTAATGCGTGTGAAATATTAAATAAATAAATAAATATGATGCGCTAGAGTGTGCTAACCGTGCCCTAATCCTGGCACACACAGAGATACGGTGCATATACAACAGAGTATAAAATAATGTAACCCCAATATGTGCTATATCCCCCAAGATAAACAAACTAAATGTGCACAAATAAACAGTGCAGTGAGCATGTGAAATGGTAATAACAAAAATGGTCCAAAATGAAGCAATGCAAACCAGGTGCTAAAAGTGCAATTAACAAATAAATAATAAAATAAATAACATTTATTCATAAATGATTCATATATGCAAACAAAAGCTGAAAAATGACATGTGCCAGCCAAAAAGTGCAGAGTGTCACACAATACATATACTTAATCGTCCATCATAAAATAGACATATATTAAACACAAAAGTCCTTAATGAAAGTGATGACAACTGTGCTTCAGTGATGATGTTTTCAAACGTGCTGCGATTCCATGTGCCACATATCATGCGATGGTGAAACAAAAGGTGACCCCCCAAGGTAAAGCGCTCACCTTCGGGAATGTGACTAAGTCGCTAGACAGAGTCACAGGAAATGCTTTTGAGCTACCCAGGGCTCAGTATGGATCACAGGAAAACAGGCTCCAGCATAGGCTCAAATCATAGGCAAAAAGAGAAAGGAACCATATGGTGTGATAACGTTTAAAAAGTGTTTATTTACAAGGTCAGATAAAAAACTCTCCCCCAGAAGGGGGTACTCACATTTTGAGGGTACGTCAGTGCACCACTCAGAAGAGGCATATAACCTGGATAAAACAATAGGTAATGGATGTAGCAGTGAGGTTATAGAGACCGTCCCAGCACAGACAGCTGCTGCCTAAGGCCCCATTCACACTAGCGCGTTTTTTGATGCATTTTGCATTTTGCAGAAATGCACGGGAATTTTTTAACATGGGTTCCTATGGAACATGTTCACATCAATGCTTTTTTGTATCTCTGCGTTTTTGGAAAGGGTCGGGGACTTTTTTTCATGCAAAAAGCAGCGTTTTGCATGTAATGGTTTTCAATGGACAAGCATCAAAAACGCAAGTGCACCGTTTTTGCAGCGTTTTTGATGCGTTTTTGGTGCGTTTTTGGTGCGTTTTTGCCGTTTTTTTTATTTTTTTTTTTTGTAATTTTTTTGTAAGACTGTAAAAAAAAATGAAAAAAAAAAAAAAAAAAACGCAAAACGCAAATCGCGGCAAAAACGCTACAAAAACGCTGCTCAAAAACGTGGCAAGCATGAAAAAAAACCCTCCAAAAAGCTCAAAAGCAACATGCATAGGTGTGAATCGAGCCTTACACTCCATCCTGACCCCTCCCTACGCGTCTTCGACACAGGGCATACGTGATTCACATCCCCCCTGATGATGATGACACATATTTATGAATTAATGTTATTTATTTTATTATTTATTTGTTTATTGCACTTTTAGCACCTGGTTTGCACTGCTTCATTTTGGAGCATTTTTGTTATTACCATTTCACATGCTCACTGCACTGTTTATTTGTGCACATTTAGTTTGTTTATCTTGGGGGATATAGCACATATTGGGGTCACATTATTTTATACTCTGTTGTATATGCACTGTATCTCTGTGTGCCAGGATTAGGGCATGGTTAGCACACTCTAGCGCATCATATTTATTTATTTAAGTTTTGTACTTGTATTGGCACTACTTTGTTATGATATTATCTAGTGTTAATTGAGTTAATGTATTCATATCACTGATTGGATATACTCTAAGAGAATTAGTTACATCATATTATTGTATTTTATTAGTAGCACGGTACATAGAATATTTATATAAAAAAAAAATATTCTGTATCTTCTTCAAAGCATTAGATTTCCCAGTACAGCATTCTGCTAACAGTGCAGTATAACCAGAACACCAATAATTATTTTACATACACTGTGATATAGCCAGAATTAATAATAAAAATATGTATAATATTTACCTCATAGTGAGATTCTTGACTTGTTTTCCCCTGTATATAAAAGGCACACATATTACATCATACAAAAAATACCAACGTTATCAGTAATAAAATCTTAGTTAATATTAGAGATTAATGCACCAAAAAAAAAAAATACGTTGGAGATCAGACCTCTTTCTTTTTTTATTTTATTGCAATCCTATAATAAATTGTGTGTCTGTTGTATTTTTTAGATTGTCAACACACACACCTAGGGCCCTGTTTATCAACATTGGTTGCACAAATATTAGAAGCATTCATGCATGCTGAATCAATTTCACTGTAATATTTGTAAGAGATTAATTCCAATCTCTTTAGCTCCATCTAGTGTCCAAAGTGCTGCTTAGTTCTCTAAAACACCTCCATGAGAGAATTATACTGCATTGTGGTCACTAGATGGAGCTGAAGAGATTAGAATTTGTCTTTTACAAATATTACAGTGAAATTTATTCAGCATGCGTAAATGCTTCTGATATTTGTGCAACCAATGTTGCATTATTCTCTTACAAAAATTATGGAACATTTATTCAGTGAGCACAAATATTTCTGACATTTGCGCAACAGATGTTTTAAAAATAGACCCCCAAGTGGCTGGTATTAGGTTAGCAAGCAAACAGGCCCCCTGCTATTGTAATACCCATTTGCTATTTATCACTATGGAATTCTAGAATGGGTAAAGAAAAGTCCCCATTTCAAATGCAATGCCATGATAGCCAGGTAAAGGAGTGCCTTGTGCCTCTCACTATATATGGTCAGTAGAGATGAGCTTCAGATTAGAACCAAGCTAGAATTCGGTATGAATTTTGCCTTTTTGGCATATGGGAAAACTAAATAGGGTGTTCACCTGCCCGCCGAGGAAGTAATAGATTTAGCAGTGTTTTTTTCCACCCAGACATTTCTTTACTAGACAGTAATGAGCCAGTTGGTGCGTTCCAGTATCACAAATAAATGCACTTCTGGCATTTCTGTACTAAATGGAAAGTCCAATAAGGTGTCTGTAATTGTGTGCCTGTATCACAAACAGACACATTCCAGTATAATTTAATTACCAAATAAAGCAATCAAGGTGGACTAATGCCGCGTACACACGGTCGGACTTTTCATCTACAAAAGTCCGACAGACTTTCGACGGACTTTTGGCGTACTTTTGGCGCACTTTTGGCGGACTTGCGGCAGACTTTCTTACGAACGGACTTGCCTACATACGATCATACAAAAGTCCGACGGATTCGTACGTGATGACGTACACCGGACTAAAATAAGGAAGTTGATAGCCAGTAGCCAATAGCTGCCCTAGCGTGGGTTTTTGCCCATCGGACTAGCACACAGACGAGCGGATTTCTGGGTCCGGCGTAGTTATGACGTAAAGATTTGAAGCATGTTTCAAATCTAAAGTCCGTCAGATTTGCGGCTGGAAAAGTCTGCTGAAAGTCCGCTGAAAGTCCGGGGAAGCCCACACACGATCGGATTGTCAGCCAGCTTTAGTCCGTCGGCGTCCGTCAGACTTTTGTAGATGAAAAGTCCGACCGTGTGTACGCGGCATTAGGCTCGTTTCACACTGCTGCAACCCCATTGTCCTGCGATTTCCAGTGCGACTTGCTTGTGACTTTCATGTGTCCTGAGAAGTCTAAAGCACTCAAGTCACATAAAAAGTCGCACCAAAGTAGTGCAGGAACCTTTCTTGAATCAAATCCTTTTTATTATTTTATATGGAAACAACATTAAAACAATACAGGCAAAGCCACAGAAACAAAATCACACCAAACCCAAGAAAAAAAAAAAACCCTTTCTAAAAGTCACTGCAACTTGAGTCGCATTAATGGGAACGGCCACATTTCAACTAAATGGGTTTTGCAAATGATATGCAACTTTATGTATCGCAAGTCCGTGTGTACCAGGGCTAATACTGCTCTGCTTGTTTAGCAGGGAATCGCTCCGCTGATCCCCACTGAGTAGGCAGATGACAGGTCCATCTCCACTCACTGTGCAGAGCAGACACGGACCCAGTCCCACTCTCCTCAATGGAGAAACCGGGTGGAAATGGACCGCCTGTCCATTTTCATCCGATCCCCAGATGGATGGTAAATAGGACCACCATCTGTCTGGATTTTGCAGGCAGGATTGGATCTGATGCCGGCGGGTGTCAGTGGACATCCGCCGCTCCATAGAGGAGACCGCAAGGCCCAATCAGGTCCACCTCACCTGAAAAACTGACAGGCAGCCCTGATCAGAAAGCCTGTGTGAAAGGACCCTAAATTTTCGTTTCTTCTGGGGTTTATTATAGGAACTGAGAAAAAGAGAGATCCCCCTTCATTGGGACTTTTAAGGCAACATACACTTGAGCAATGCAAAAAAAATCAAATTTATTGGATATACATACAAATTTCCGATCATAGAAATGATCGATAGTTAAACAACATCAAAGTTTGTACAAGAAATACACACATATGAAAAACCACAAAAACAGAAAACAATAATTTACATGAAAAATATGACAACTAAATAATAATACTCTCCAGTATATAGTAATCTCCGGTCATATTTTTCTTGTAAATTTTTGTTTTTGTGGTTTTTCATATGTGTATATTTCTTGTACAAACTTTGATGTTTTTTAACTATCGATCATTTCTATGATCAGAAATGTTTATGTATATCCAATAAATTCGATTTTTTGCATTACTCAAGTGTATGTTGTCTTAAAAGTCCCAATGAAGGGGGATCTCGCTTTTTTCTTAATCAAATATTAGGGATGTGGCAACTACACTTCTTTGACCTGACATGGTGAAACCCTTTCTTTTGCTATTATAGGAACATGAGATTCTAGGAATTTTCCATGATCCAGTTTCAGTGATGGTTTAATGGAATTTAATCTGAATTTTTTATTGCACAAATAAATAAATAATAATAATAATTCTATTACCTGAGCTCCTGGCAAAGTTCTTTCATAGATGTGTTGTTCAGGAACATTCACATACACTTGATTTTCTTGTGTTTCTAAAAAGAAGACAAAATGTAAACAGTGTAAAAGGATTGTTTTAAAACTCAATGAGCTACAATTATAAATAAAATTCATTTATCATATAATCAATAAAAATTATAGAATTTTCTGGGTTTGTATGCCGATGGCTGATCTTCATTGAATTTGAAGTCCTAATAATAAAAAAGACAAAGTTGTGTATACAACAAACACTGGAATCCTTCTCCTTACTCAGTGCAACGTATAACATTAAAGTGAAAGATATAATACCAACATGTAAGAAAAAAAATGAAAGAAAAAACAGAAGCACTGAATTGGAAATAGGATCACCCCCCCCCCCCCCCCGCTCCTAAAAAAAAACTTGCAAACTCAATCAGGTGTAGCTAATCACCTTCTCAATGGCACACAAAGCCATTTGACTTTCAACTGTGGTGTGTGGAGCAATTCTCAGATTAGGATAGAAGTTCATTTTTTATTGTTCTTGAAATGCTTTACATTTCCAGTGGAGTTTAGAGAAGTTTATAAAGGTCCATGAAGTTCATGCGAGGATGTTAAATAAAGTATATGTACCACAAACATATTGTTTATGTAAAGAGAAAATTGTACTTTACCTAGGTGGTGTTCAGGTTCACTAACTCTGTAGAGGAAAGAATTTATATTTAGTTTAGACATTCGTCCATAATTTTATTAGGTTATTTATTTGGAAAGCTATCATTGGGAAAAACATTCCCTTGACTAGGGTAGTTCAGATAACTTACTGCCCCAACTCAAGAATTGTACCTACAACCCCCCCTTTCCTTAAATAAGGACACTGACACTGTATTGGATTTAAATGGCCGGTTCGGTCTTTATTAACTAAAAAACCATATTAAAAACATACACATTATTAAATACTCCAGCTCAAATCCGAATAACTGGTTGCAGGTCCCTGACGACCCCATCTTTGGAATCTGTGGTACCTCTAAGTTAGGTTCTGTCCCCAGCCACAAAACACCACCTCGAGGATTCGCTAACTGACCACAGACCCCTACCACCTTACTACCCGGTAGTCTAGACTGAACCAGACCAACCAGGAGGACTCCATACCTGAGATGGGTCCCACCGTTTACTCAAATACCTCATGCTGTATACCCATTGTCAAGGAAACAACCGCAAAAGACCATCTTCTTCCACCACAGCCAAACCACTTCCACTAGGGAAGGAGGGAGGGACGTTCCACCATGATTTTAACCTGCAACTGACGTGTTTTCGCTCCACCCCCACACTATTATCTACCCGGCTCCTCCCCATCTCCTTGTGACTCCTCCAATCCGGTAAGAGCCAGTTCTTTCTATCTAACCAGCACCTGACTTAACCTGTTACAGTCTGGTAGTTACTTCCACCCGTCATGTCTGTCCTGTGCTTACATTTTTTCCAGCTACGTACATGTCTTTCAAGTGATGCGTTCATCCCACACAGACTATAGGATTTCCATGAGATTTCAAAGGAAAATTCAAAATGGTCTTGCAAACAATGTTATTTTTATTTTAAGATTTAAAGATTTTTAAATGTAAACATTTTAAACGGTTATTTTTTTTCTTACAAATAACAATTTAATACAGGGTGCATCCCCAATACTGCTATTAATATTATTAATGCACCAAAAAAAAATAAGTTGGAGATCAGACTCTTTTTCTTTTTTTTCTTCCCTTTTTTAATTGAAATCCTCTAATAGATTGTGTGTCTGTTTTTTTTAGATTGTCAACACACACACACACACCTAGGGCTCGGTTTATCAACATTGGTTGCACAAATATCAGAAGCATTCACGCATGCTGAATCAATTTCACTGTAATATTTGTAAGAGACTAATTCCAATCTCTTTAGCTCCATCTAGTGTCCAAAGTGCTGCTTAGTTCTCTAAAACACCTCCATGAGAGAATTATACTGCATTTTGGTCACTGGATAGAGCTGAAGAGATTAGAATTAGTCTCTTACAAATATTATGGTGAAATGTATTCAGCATGCGTGAATGCTTCTGATATTTGTGCAACCAATGTTGCATTGTTCTCCCCATTTAAAATGCAATGCCATGATAGCCAGGTAAAGGAGTGCCTTGTGCCTCTTACTATATATGGTCAGTAGAGATGAGCTTCAAATTAGAACCAAGCTAGAATTCGGTCTGAATTTTGCCTTTTTGGCATATGGGAAAACTAAATAGGGTGTTCACCTGCCCGCCGAGAAAGTGATAGATTTAGCAGTGTTTTTCTTTATCGTACATCACGGGACACAGAGCACCATAATAATGACTATTTGGGTTATACACTACCTTTAGGTGATTGGACACTGGCAACCAATAGTAAGACGGTTCCTCCCATATAACCCCTCCTATACCGGAAGTACCTCAGTTTTTTCGCCAGTGTCTTGAAGGTGATGGTCATGGCCGTTGAAAGCTCTTCAAAATTCCTCAATGATTTCCCAGTGAGGACGTTATAATCGGATCCATTCGGATGGCATAACAAAGTGGATTGTACCCGAGCCTCAGTTAAAGAGCGAGGTTTTGCTTATAACGTGTCCTATATAGGCGCTGGACCCTTGTTAAGTTGGTATTCCTTGTCAAACTTGCCCAAGGTAAACCAGAAAGGGTGCTTTACAGGTCCAGGGGTGTGGACCCAAAGAAATGGGGGGTCCGGTCCTTGAAGGTCCTCAGAGGCGCTACCCGCCGTGATGGGGGAAGATTGGGCCTGGTAAAACAGGCCCTGCTGCTTGGGACGGTGAGTACTCCCTTTGGGAATTTTTTTTATATATATTTCCCTTTGAAAGAACCTGCTGGTAAACCTTAAACTTGTGTCTGGGATTACAGATGGCCGGTATGGCGCACATTTCGGGCGGGCGTGCGCGAGTGTGCGCATGTGCCACATGCGCGCCGCTGGAATGTGTGTGCATGTCGTTGGTGTGCCCGCTGCTGTGCGCGTCACAGATGCGCCACGTGCGTCAGAACGGCGCATGCGCCGTGCAGCGGGCATACCGCTGAACACATGGGCGCGCGCGCTCACTCTCAGGCTAAGGCTTTATAAGGATGAAGCTCCTGGCATGCGCGTGGACAGCACAGAGCAATATTTGGGCACGTGAGTCTGGAGGTTTTTGACACAGTTGTGGCAGGTTGAAGGCTGGTTATAGTTTGTGGGGAGTACTCTTTTTCCTCGTATGTAAGCAATGTTTTCCAGAAAACGAGGTATAGGGAACAAGGCAAGCACAGGGGTAAGAGTACCTCCTTTAAAAACAGGAGACCAACCCCATGCTGATGCAGCCTCAGTTTCTCCCGAAAGACCTGCGGAATCTGGCCTGGCTGAGCCATTACATTTGTCAGGCATAGGGCCACTACCAATATACCTGCCTCGGCTTATGTTACAAAGGATGATTTCGCATCTCCCTTAGCGGGCCTTGAAGGCAAAATAGCTGGCATGATTGCCTCTGTAAGACAGGGGGGAGGAAGCTTAATAGATCTCCCTCCCCTGAGCCTGGGCCAAGTGGAGAGTCACTAGAGCACCAGGACTCTTATAGCCAGATGGGTCCAGGTGATCTGGAACCAGAGTGGGCGGAGGGTTTGGAAGAGGTTGTCATAAAAGACTGGGAGGAAGGAGAGGCTGAAGAATCCTCGGCTGAGGACTCTGGCTCTGAAGAGCCAATTTCACCCTCCCATTCCCAAAAACTGTTTATCCAATCTCTGACTGAGATGGTACGAATTGGGTTTAAGTTACCCCCGGTTCAGGAGTCTGGACTCTCCTGTTCTACTTTGGGATCTTTGCGACCTCAGCAAGTTTCTCAAGCGTTCCCTTTGCATCCATTACTGGAGCAGGTGGTTTACGCAGACTGGGATCACTCTGACAGGATATACTTACCTCCAAAAAGGTTTTCTATCTTATATCCTATGGAGGAGAAGTTCAGGAAAAAATGGGGGACACCTTTGGTGGACACTGCCATTTCTTCAGTAAATAAAAGTTTAACCTGCCCAGTGGATAATGCCCAGGTATTTAAGGATCCGGCTGATAAAAAGCTAGAGTCCTTATTAAAAGCCTCCTTTTCGGGGGCTGGTGCAGCAGTTCAGCCAGCAGTTGCAGCTATTGGGATTTGCCAATCCCTAAAGGATCGCTTTAAAAGGTTGGTAAAGAACCTACCTTGCCAGGAGGAATCTGCCGAGGAATTGTCGGAGATTCCTCATGCTTTATGTTTTGCAGTGGATGCATTGAAGGACTCAATCCAGCAGATGTCTCGTTTTGTGTTACTGTCAATCCATATGCGTAGAGTCTTGTGGCTAAAGAACTGGTCTGCTGAGACGCCATGCAAAAGGCTACTCGCAGCTTTTCCATTCCATGGAGAACGCTTGTTTGGCGAGGATCTGGATAAATATATCCAAAAGACCTCTGGAAGAAAGAGTGCCCTACTCCCTATTAAAAAGAAAGGGAAGCAACCCTCTTATAAAATTCCCAATGCTCCAGGGCCTAGTGCTTCTTCCCCTAAGCGGTATCGACGGCCTCAGCTGTCTGGGTTTAAAAAAGACCCCAGGGTCAGAAGAAGCGCTGGACCCAAAAGCCACCCAAGCCCAACTCCAAGTCTACCTTGTGAAGGGGCGCCCCCGCTCTCAGACCTTTTCACCGTACTGAAACCAAATGGGGAAGTAAGGCCCATTTTGGACCTCAAGGCTCTAAACCTTTTTGTAGACGTCCGGTCCTTCCGTATGGAGTCGGTTCGTTCAATAATAAAATCTCTGAGAAAAGGAGACTATTTAGCTTCTATAGATATCAAGGACGCGTACCTTCATGTGCCGATCTTCGGTCCACATCAAAGTTTCCTACGTTTCGCAGTAGAGGGCAGTCATTTCCAATTTGTGGCACTACCATTCGGTCTGGCCACGGCCCCCAGGGTTTTCACAAAGATTCTGGCCCCGGTGTTGGCTTCCCTAAGGTCTCAGAAGGTCTCCGTAGTAGGATATCTGGACGATATTCTCCTAAGGGATTGCTCTTGCCCCATACTGGTTCAAAAACGTGTCAAGAACAGTACGGGTTTTACAGCGCCTAGGTTGGATTCTAAATGTGGACAAGTCAGCCCTTTGTCCGACCCAAGCCTTGGTGTATCTGGGTCTGGTTTTGGACACCGCCAAAGAAAAGGTGTTTCTGCCCCCCTTAAAGGTCGCCACCATAGTGGAACTCGTCCAGAATGTGAAAAAAGAACCAACACCTTCTATTCGGCTGTGCATGAGGTTGCTGGGCAAGAGGGTGTCGTGCTTCAACGCAGTGCCATATGCACAGTTCCACTCCAGAGTGTTCCAGAACAGTATTCTAAAAGCCTGGGACAAGTCAGCTCGAACCTTGGATCAACCTATGGTTCTATCTCCACAGGTACTATGGAACCTCTCTTGGTGGTTAAGAACCAGCAATTTGAAAAAAGGGAAATCTTTCCCACCAGCAGCCTGGAGAGTGGTAACTACAGACGCCAGTCTTCTCGGCTGGGGAGCAGTCCTAGAGGAGGCGTCTGTTCAGGGAATATGGTCCCAGACATAAAGGACCCTGCCCATCAATCTATTGGAGATTTGGGCAGCTCATCTGGCTCTGCGATTCTGGACATCCAGATTGCGGGGTCTCCCTGTCCGAGTCCAGTCCGACAACTCCACGGTAGTGGCATATATCAACCACGAGGAAGGTAACAGGAGTCGGGCAGCCCAAAGAGAAGTAAATCATATATTGACTTGGGCAAAAAAACATGTGCCGTTTCTTTCGGCAGTGTTTATGCCGGGGGTGGACAATTGGCAGGCAGATTTCCTAAGTCGCCAGAAATTGTTGCCAGGGAAATGGTCCCTGCATCCCAAGGTTTTTCTACAGATTTGTCAACACTGGGGGGGACCCCAGATGTGGATCTGCTGGCATCCAGATTCAATGCCAAGCTGGACAGGTTTGTATCCAGGACCAGGGATCCGCTTGCTGTCGGGATAGACGCATTAGTAGTTCCTTGGGATCAGTATTCTCTGATATATGCCTTCCCTCCGATCCAAATTCTGCCGCACTTATTACGCAGAATACAGGAGGAACAAAAGCCAGTGATCCTAGTGGCCCCAGCGTGGCCCCGGAGATCCTGGTACACGAAGATTGTGAAGTTGGCAGTGGGGGACACATTGGTCCTTCCATGCCATCCAGACCTGTTGTCTCAAGGACCCATATTCTATCCTTCTTTACGGTAGCTGAATTTGATGGCTTGGCTATTGAGACCAGACTATTGGTATTATGGGTTCAGTCTTGTCTACTTTGATAAATGCTAGAAAGTCAGTTTGTAGAGCTATCTATTATAGAGTCTGGAAGTCATACATTTCTTGGTGTGAGAAAAGGAAATGGAACCCTCGTAGGTATACGATTGGAAGGGTTCTTGCCTTTCTTCAAGCAGGAGTAGACTTGCAGCTGGCTTTAGGGACAATTAAAGGACAGATTTCGGCCTTATCGTTTTTTTTCCAAAGACCAATTGCATCCCATTCTTTGGTGCGAACCTTTGTCAAGGGAGTAACACACCTGAGGCTGCCGGTTAAACCGCCTTTATGTCCCTGGGACCTAAATTTGGTGCTGTCAGCCTTACAGAGTCAACCGTTTGAACCTATTAGGCATATTCCTTTGGTCCTATTGACCAGAAAATTGTTTTTTTTGGTGGCTATAACATCGGCTAGAAGGGTGTCAGAATTGGCCGCCCTTTCTTGCAAGGAACCCTTTTTGATTCTTCATCAGGACAGAGTGGTCATGTGCCCTCGTCCGGATTTTCTACTGAAGGTGGTTTCCAAATTTCATTTGAATCAGGATATCATTTTACCTTCCTTTTTTCCAAACTCTAAGACTAGGGAGGAAAGTTTGCTTCACTCACTGGATGTGGTGAGGGCGATCAAAGTTTACTTGAAAATGTCAGCTCCCTTTCGGAAGACTGACTGTTTTTTTGTCCTGCCAGAGGGTCCTAAGAAAGGACAGCCGGCAACAAGTTCAACTATATCCAAGTGGATTCGCCAGACTATTATCCAGGCGTATGGATTAAAGCACAAGGTTCCGCCTTGGGTTTTAAAAGCACACTCCACTAGGGAGGGTTAGTGCATCATGGGCAGTACGCCAACAGGTGTCTATGGCCCAGGTTTGCAAAGCGGCCGCTTGGTCTTCAGTTCATACGTTCACCAGGTTTTACCAGGTGGATGTTAGATCTCAAAAGGAGACTGTTTTTGGCCACAGCGTGTTGCAGGCAGCTTTATAGTCTCAGGCCCGTTGGGGCTTAGGGATATTGTGCCCCCCCTCAGGTGCATTGCTTTAGGACATGCCAAATAGTCATTATTATGGTGCTCTGTGTCCTCTAATGTACGATAAAGAAAAACGAATTTTTAAAACAGCTTACCTGTAAAATCCTTTTCTTGGAGTACATCATGGGACACAGAGGTCCCTCCCCTCTTTCTGGGATCGTCATTGCTTGCTACAAAACTGAGGTACTTCCGGTATAGGAGGGGTTATATGAGAGGAACCGTCTTACTATTGGTTGCCACTGTCCAATCACCTAAAGGTAGCGTATAACCCAAATAGTCATTATTATGGTGCTCTGTGTCCTGTGATGTACTCCAAGAAAAGTATTTTACAGGTAAGCTGTTTTAAAAATCCATTTTTTTTCCACCCTTACTAGACAGCAATGAGCCAGTTGGTGCGTGATGCGTTCACCCCACACAGACTATAGGATTTCCATGAGATTTCAAAGGAAAATTCAAAATGGTCTTGCAAACAGTGTTATTATTTTAAGATTTAAAGATTTTTAAATGTAAACATTTTAAACGGTAATTTTTTTTCTTACAAATAACAATTTAATACAGGCTGCATCCCCAATACTGCTATTACAGCACACCCTGGATTTTCTACAGGACGAGCACAGCAGAACCTGTTTTTTTCCAGACCTTTTCTCTCTATTTAAGAATTCTAATTTTTTTTGTGCTTGGAAAGAGCAGAAAGGAAAAGTAGGTGCTGAGCCTGTTCAGTTCTGTATAAAACAACCATTTTTTCCAACAGAGCAGCTAAGAATAGCAGAGAAACGGATTAAAAAAAGCCTACAGTTTCATCTGTTGGCTGGAAATTTATATATGCAATACTGCATCCTAATTTGACTAAAAAATAAAAAAGTTAAATTTTTAGTCCTGGAAAATAAATAAAGAATATAATACAAAACTTGTTACATCTGCAAAACAACACAGACATGTAAAATGAATAGGGCCATTAGTCATTATGAAACAATATGCATTTTTAGGTGATGATAAATGTGGGGTGAAGGCATCCCCTGTAAACATACTGATTTGAACATTTCATTAGTGTATTTAGGAACAAGAAATCTAATAAATACTGAACCCCAGAAAAAATTCCATCACATTCATATATAAAGCCGGTATTTTGAAACAAAAAATAAATAAATAAAAACAATATATAAAATTACATTAGTCATGTGCAGAACGATTTTTTTTAATTTGTTTCAGTATTTACATAAATTTGTTTAGTTAAATTAGTTTAATTCATTTTCACAATTCATTTTCATTCAAATTGCACTCAATTTCGATTTGAATTCAATTGAATTTAATTCTAATCGAATTCCATTCTAAAATAAATGTATTCTATTGAAAATTCGAATTTTGGAAGATGGTTATATTCTTTCTATTCCATTCTATTCTATTGTTTTTTTCTATTCTGTCTATTCTTTTATATCCTATTATAATATATTCTTTTCAAATGCAAAATTTATTCTATTTGAAATTCAAATTCCATTTAAAATTCAAATTTCGGAAAACAGTTATATTGTTAAATTCTTTTCTATTCAAATTTAAATTTATAATATTCGAATTTCGGAAGAAGGTTATATATACTTTCTATGTTATTCTATTCTTTTTTTTCTATTCTATTCTTTTCTAGTCAATTCTTTTTTATTGTATTCAAATTTGAATTTCAAATTTTAGAAGATGGTTATATTCTTTCTATTTTATTTTATTCTATTTTATTCTTCTATTTTCTATTCTATTTTGTTCTGTTTTACTATATTAATTTCTATTCTTTTATTTTCTATTCTATTCCTTTATTTTCTATTATCTTGCTTTATTCTTTATTCTTTTATATTTTATTCTGTTCTGTTTTACTCTATTATATTATATTATTTTATTTTCTATTCTATTCTTTTCTAATAAATTCTTTTCTATTCCATTTTATTCTCTTTGGAAATTCAAATTTGATATAAAAACTATTCAAATTCGAATTTCATCTGAAATTGTGTTTGTAATTTCGGATTAATTTAAACTTGTTACTATTGTAATTCAGAAATTCGGATACATCTGAATTTCCAAATAATGAAAAATGTGTCCGAATTTCAATTCGGAGTAAAACGATGTCTAAATAGTATGGTACACTTTTTAAATTGTAAGTCTTTTTACTTGTACCTTTTCATATTTCTCATTATGAATTCAACAACATATACAGTATATAACTCAAAGGTGATACTTTATTATTACTTGGGCAATATTTAAAATGAAAGCTGCTCATATAGCTTCTGAACTAAAGCTGCCAAATCTTTTAGCAGAGGTTCCTGACAATCCTATCCTTAATAGAGCCCTTTCACACTGGGGCGATGTTGGCGCCGGTGGTAAAACGGCGCTATTTTTAGCGCCGCTTTACCGGCGTTTTAGCGGCGGTATTCCGGCGCCAGCGGGGTGGTTTTACCCCCCGCTAGCGTCCGAGAAAGGTTTAAAACCACTGGAAAGAGCTGCTGCAGCATCGCTTTGCTGGCGGTATAGCCGCGCTGTCCCATTCATTTCAATTGGCAGGAGTGGTGAAGGAGCGGTATACACACCGCTCATTCACCGCTCCAAAGATGCTGCTAGCAGGACTTTTTTACCGTCCTGCCAGCGCACCAGTCCAGTGTGAAAGCCCTTGGGCTTTCACACTGGAGTGTGAGGAGCGGCTCTTTCAGGGCATTTTGCAGGCGCTATTTTTAGCTCTGTAGCACCTGCAAAGCGCCCCAGTGTGAAAGGGGTCTTATAGTGACCATACACAGTGCATTTTCTGATGGCTAGAGCTTTTAGCTCTCAAAAGTTTTTAAAGCAACCTTTAGCTCCATTTTGGGGATTTAATGGGAGTGCTGGCTGTCACCCTAAACAAGTTTCTGGCTTTAGTAGGCTTTCAACAAATTTGGTGTAGCGTTATTCTGTGTAAACCAGGATAGCTCAAGGTAACTAAAGAGGAAATGGCCTTGAATACACAGAGAGCTCATAACAGCTTTAGGAACCAAGGTCTAATTCTTATCATTAGAAACTTTCAGAAGTGTAAATAGTCAAGGTTAAAAATTAATGAAACATTGGACACTTTATTCAAATAAGGCAGTAATACGAGTTGAAAAATAAAGGAGAGAGAAGTAAGTGAAAACCAGCGTCATATGCTTTTACTGGACTGGTATTAAAATGCAAGTTACTTAAAATGCATTTTGGTAAAAACCTTACCCACCGACAAACCATCAGTGCAGCAAGATATACACCAGAAATAATTGTAAACTGAAACTCCAGCCAAAACTTTTTTTTGTTTTAGATAGGTGGGCAATGGTTAGAACTTCTGCTGTTTTTAGTTGTTGTTTGTGCTGCGTTTAGGAGATTTGCTTATATATTACAGTTTTATCTGATCTAGTGTCACTCAGAGAGCAAACGAGGGAATGGGTATCAATGGGACAGAAACACTCACACAACAACAACAAAAATCTGATGATCTGATTCTCTATTGCTTGGACAGGAAGTGAAAAGAAATTTCCAAATAGAGACAACGTAGGAAAAAAAAACTAACAGAGGTTCTAACCCCTTAACGCTTTGCCCAACAAATCTCAAAACATAAGCGGATTATTAGTCCATCTTAAATCAATTTAGTCAGGTGGATAATTGGGTGTTCATCACAAATTCCAGAATTTTAGTTTTTTTTTTTTTTTTTTAAGGTCTCACTTTTTTTGAAAGGCATAGTTACTTAAAATGATAACAATAATTACAATATAAAATTGTAAATTATTATAAATATTGAAGTGACAGACAGTGAGTTTTCACACCCCCTATGTAACAAATAGGCCTTCTATTTCTCAGTAAAGTTTGTGTGGTTTTTTTTCTTTACAAATTTCTTTGCTCTTAAAATAAATCACTCAATCTAAAACAAGTTATTATTATAACTTACAGGTAATATTGCATTTATATTCTGTGCAAGGAAACATTTACATAAGTCCCATTTAATTATTGGTAGCTTTGTATCTATGCAGTGTTAGGGCAACCAAGATAGATGAACAATGGTATGCTGAATTCTTTTATCCCTCAAAGTATCCCAATTAAAAGGGTCACAGCTCCTTCTACCATGGAGGGGGGGGCAAGTGTTCCTTGTGCCCAGACTGGGTTTTTACCAGGTTTAAAGCCCCAGCTCATAGAGGTAGGCAAAGACACAAAGTAAAGAGACTCTATTAAAGCAGTGTGACCCCCACCTTTAAGAGAAAAAAGCCTATTTGTACATGTAAGACTTACCTTTTGTTACGTCCAATATGTGTTTCTGCAGGATATAGAAAGGTTTTAGTTGGCGAGTGGATAAGGAAGTAAAGAATATTCAGAAATACAGATGAAATACAGCCAAAATGCCAGGATAAATATTTGCATGAATCTTATTTCTGCCTCTTTACATTTTATAAAGGTATGCTTTACAGCTAAAACTGGGAATAGACATGTAGCAGTGTAAGCATGGTGATCAAAATACATATTGTCTAAACTCTGCAGCAGGGGTAGGCAACCTTTTGAGCACAGTGTGCCGAAAAATGTTTTAAAAGAAATTGAGCGTGCCAATTCGATAACAAAAAAATGTCAACTTCACACTCTCAATCACGAAAATTATTTTTTATAAAGTAAATGCTGTAAACTACTTCAACATCCTGCACTCTCTCACCTCAGGTCAGCCCCAGTTCATGCACCTTCACATCTCAGATCACTACCCCCCCTGCAAATTTTCACCACTGTACCCCCTGCTCATCTGCCCCACCACTGTAACCCTCTGCACATCTGCCCCACTACTGTAACACCCTGCACATCTGCCCAACCACTGTACTACCCTGTACATCTGCCCCACCACTGTAAACCCATGCTCATTTGCCCCACCACTGTAACCCCCTGCTCATCTGCCCCACCACTGTAACCCCTGCTTGTCTGTCCCACCACTATAACCCCTTGCTCATCTGCCCCACCAATGTTCCCCCTTTCTCATCTGCCCCACCACTGTACCTCCCTGCACATCTGCTCCACCGCCATACCCCCATGCTCTTCTGTCTCACCGCTAAACCATCTTCTCATCTGTCCTAACACTGAACTTGTCTGCTCATCTGCCCCACTACTGTACCTCCTGCACATCTGTCCCACCATTGTACCCCCTGCTCTTCTGCCCCACCATTGTAACCCCCCGCTCATGTGTTCCACCGATGTACCAAGTTTCTCCTCTGCACATCTGCCCCACCTCTGTATCCCCCCACTCCTCTGCCCCACCGCTGTAACCCTCTGCTTATCTGTCGCACCAATGTACTTCCTTTCTCCTCTGCCCCAACACTGAACCCCCTGCTCATCTTTCCCACCGCTGTAACCCCCTTCTCATCTGGCCCAACACTGAAAACCCCCTGCACATCTGTCCCCACCACTGTAACCCCCTGCTCATCTGCCCCATCACTGTACTCCCCTGCTTTACTGTCCCACTGCTGAACCCCCTTCTCATCCCTCCCACCACTGTACCTCCTGCGCATCTGCCCCACCACTGGTAGTAAGTGACGCAATGGTTGAGGAATAATTTCAACAAATTTCCCAGAAACTCAACAGTAATTCCACAAACTGTCACCTGATTGTGTTTTTCTCAATTACAGTGAAATCCCTTCTTTCTGAGATTTGTAGTGGCAACAAAGGATGATCTCTGGCGTGTTCGCACACTCCACGTGCAGAGCCCGCCAGGAAGTCGGCACGGCACTGCGCTAATCACAGGCAGTGAAACATTTCCCGACCTCTGCAGCTGCACATCGGGAAATGTCTAACTGCCTGTGATTAGCGCAGCACAGTGCCGACTTCCTGGCAGGCTCTGCACGTGAAGTGTGCTAACATGCCGGAGCCCATCCTTAGTGGCAACCAAGCGAGTCATCTTCCTCCAGATGGTGGGCGGGGCTAGCAGGACTGTAATTGGCTTTAGCAGTGGCCAAGGCAGTCCTCCTCCTGGAAACAGGGACCCCCCCGCGCAGAACTGCACCCAATCTCTTCCCCATCACAAAAGCTGACAATTGCAACTACAGCAAAGTTAGAGAACCAAACAATGTTTCCCATCTTTTACAAAGGTGGGGTGTGGGGAATTCTGAAATTGGAATGCATTAGTGTCTCACTGACACTTCCCTGCACTGCTCTGCTGATTGGGAGGGAGTCGAGTGCCGGAAAAAGAGGCTTTGTGTGTCAGGGGTTGCCTACCCACGCTCTACAGCACCCAGTAATCATCCTTGTTTCATATTTAATCGGGATAGTTGGAAGCTGATTGGTTTTGATGTATTAAGAATTCTTTCTCATGTCATACTTTTCATAAATTAGCTCCAATATGATTTCCTCCAGGGCAGTTACCAACCTTTTTATGTCTATGTTTCACAATAGAGTTGAAGTTTCTAAATTTTAAACAGAAAAACTAAGATCTGGTTACCCACCTTACTGGCTTTAGGTGAAATAAGAATCCTTCTCAAAGGTCTATACAGTATGTATATGTTTTCTAGATCAAAATGTACAATCCCGTATATCAGTTATTACAGAGGACTATGAGCAATTGATTATCTGAGTACTTCAGCCAAAACAAACAACTTAGCTGTTAGTCTTGTTAGACCGCATATTGTCTACAAAGTAATTCTCACTATCAGCGATACAGTGTGTAGATCTGATAATGTGAAGTACTTAGATTATTCCAATAATCTATCTTCATGTGTTTCTTTTGCTGTCTCTGCTTATTGTAATTGTGTGTTGGCCTCTATGACATCAAGGTGGGAAGCGTGGGTGTCTTATACACCGATGATAAATGGCAGCAAAGAAGTGAGAATATAATTTTACAGAGGAGGAATTAGTCCTGGGTATTTTTTATCATCCTGTCTTTCAAGAAAGTAAATAGTTTTAACTGCAGTCCGCATTTAAGATTTAGGATATGTTGCTGTGATTTTTTTCTCTTGTCTTAGCAAGTCCAGCACCAACAAATCTTTGATGGGACTGTTTTATACTGATATATATATATATATATATATATATATATATATATATATATATATATATATTCATTCAGTTTTAAGGGTCCTCAAATTACAGGATACCTTAGAACGTCATAGTTGATATATAGTAATTAGGGATGGGCCAAGCAGTTCTGGTTCTATTCGCACCAGAACTTTTGAACACCGCAAAAATTCAGACCCAAATAACGTACCCCATTAAAGTCAATGGGCCCATGAACGTCAAAAATCAAAAGTGCCCATTTTGAAGGCTTAAATGCAAGTAATTGGGCATACAATGGTTTTAGGGGTCTGGGTCCTGCCCTGGGGGACATGTATCAATAAAAAAAAAGTTTGTGAAAAACTTCATTTTTAAATGAGCAGTGATATTTTGATTTTTAAAGTGAAAGCCTAAAATGAAAAATTCCTTCCAATATAGTGCCTGGGGAGTCCCCTTAGTCTATCTGTAAAGTGGCAGATCTGTACCATGTCTAGAATCTGCTTCAGCAATAATTACATTTATAAAGCCCAAAAAAATGACATTTTCCCTGCAAGCTGCCTTTATTTTGCACAGCAACACCTGGGGAGCCAGTGTGTATGATGAGGCCACAATGTAGTGCACTGGGAACAAGATTAGAGGTTTTTTTGGATACATCCTGGTGTCACTTTGATTTTGTATAGAAGTAACTGGTGCGTAAAAATTGGACTTTAGGTGTTGGTGGCACCTTCCCACCGTAACCCTATAGAGGTAATCTTAATAAAAGCAGGAATTGGCCTTCCTGTAAAAAATTGCAATGATATGCACCTGTCAAACAGGTGCAGAAAAATTGGTCTTTGGGTGTCAGTGGCGTCTTCCCACCGTAACCCTATAGAGGTACTCCTAATGAAAGCAAGAATTGGCCTTGCTGTACAAAATTGCAATGATATGCACCTGTTAAACAGGTGCAGAAAAATTGGTCTTTGGGTGTTAGTGGCACCTTCCCACCGAAACCCTATAGAGGTACTCTTGATGAAAGCAAGAATTGGCCTTGCTGTAAAAAATTGCAATGATATGCACCTGTCAAACAGGTGCAGAAAAATTACTCTTTGGGTGTCGGGGGTGCCTTCCCATCGTAACCCTATAGAGGTGCTCTTGATGAAGGCAAAAAAAATTGCAGTGACATGCACTTGTCAAACAAGTGCAGAAAAATTACTCTTTGGGTGTCGGGGGCGCCTTCCCACCGTAAACCCTATAGAGGTGCTCTTGATGAAGGGAAAAAAAAATTGCAATGATATGCACCTATCAAACAGGTGCTGAAAAATTGGTCTTTGGGTGTTAATTGTGCCCATGAAACCTACAGTATACCAAAAACATTCTTCCAGATGAAATGATTGAACACCCTCAAAGCTAGGCAGCCTCAAAGTCCTGCAGAGATTCCACATCCCAAAAAGACTTAATCAGTGACATTGGATACATTCTGGTGTCACTTTGAATTTGTATAGAAGTAACGGATGCGTAAAAATTGGTCTTTGGGTGTCAGTGGCACCTTCCCACCGGGCAGCACAGTGGCGCAGTGGGTAGCACTCTCACCTAGCAGTAAGAAGGGTCGCTGGTTCGAATCCCGACCACGACACTACCTGCCTGGAGTTTGCATGTTCTCCCTGTGTCTGCGTGGGTTTCCTCCGGGTACTCCGGTTTCCTCCCACACTCCAAAGACATGCTGGTAGGTTAACTGGATCCTGTCTAAATCGGCCCTAGTATAGGTATGAATGTGAGTTAGGGACCTTAGATTGTAAGCTCCTTGAGGGTATAGGGACTGATGTGAATGTATAATATATATATGTAAAGCGCTGCGTAAATTGACGGTGCTATATAAGTACCTGAAATAAATAAATAATAATAATAACCCTATAGAGGTAATGTTGATGAAAGCAAGAATTGCCCTTGCTGTAAAAAATTGCAATGATATGCACCTGTCAAACAGGTGCAGAAAAATTGGTCTTTGGGTGTCGGGGGCACCTTCCCACTGTAACCCTATAGAGGTACTCTTGATGAAAGCAAGAATTGGCCTTGCTGTAAAAAATTGCAAAGATATACACCTGTCAAACAAGTGCAGAAAAATTACTCTTTGGGTGTCAGGGGCGCCTTCCCACCGTAACCCTATAGAGGTGCTCTTGATAAAGGCAAAAAAATTGCAATGATATGCACCTGTCAAACAGGTGCTGAAAAATTGGTCTTTGGGTGTTAATTGTGCCCATGAAACCTACAGTATACCAAAAACATGAAATGATTGAACACCCTCAAAGCTAGGCAGGCTCAAAGTCCTGCAGAGATTCCACATCCCAAAAAGTCTTAATCAGTGACATCGGATACATTCTGGTGTCACTTTGACTTTGTATAGAAGTAACGGGTGCGTAAAAATTGGTCTTTGGGTGTCGTGGAGCCTTCCCACCGTAACCCTATAGAGGTAATCTTGATGAAAGCAAGAATTGGCCTTGCTGTAAAAAATTGCAATGATATGCACCTATCAAATAGGTGCAGAAAAATTGGTTTTTGGGTGTCAGTGGCGCCTTCTCACCGTAACCCTATAGAGGTACTCCTGATGAAGGCAAAAAAAATTGCAATGATATGCACCTAACAGTGGTCAAGGAGGGTTGCCAACCATTAATCATCCTTCTCCTTTATGCCACGTATTCTTGGGTCCTTTTGCAGGCTTTGAAACATGAGGTTGCCCATGCGCCTCAAATTTGCCGAGGCTTGAGAAGCAGACTCCTCGGGGTCACTCAGGATGACAGCATCTGGAACGTCCTCCACCCAGCCACATACTACTCCCAAGGGTCCTGGGGTTGGAAAGCCATCGCTTACAGATTGACGCATGTCTTCCTCTTCTTCAAAGCCTATGAAAGTGCCAGAATCCTCATCCTCCTCCCCTCTCTCCTCCTGTGTGTTCTGTGAAATAGGAATGATTGTGTCTGGATAAAGTGGGCCTTGAGAGGAAAGGAAGTTCTCCTCTTCCTCCTGCTGCTCTGCCTCCAGTGCCCTGTCCATAATGCCACGCAGAGTCTGCTCCAGCAGGAACGCAGCAGGGATTGTGTCACTGATGCATGCACTGTCACGGCTCACCATCCTTGTGGCCTCCTGAAATGGTGACAATACAGTGCACACATCCTTAATGATCAGCCATTAGCATGGGGAAAAAAAAAAACAGAGGTGGCCTGAGCCTGACGTTGTGCCGTTTTCGCACAGGTACTCATTGACGGCCCTCTGCTGCATGTATAGCCGCTGCAGCATTGACAAAGTCAAGTTCCACCTGGTGGGCATATCACAAATGAGGCAGTTTACAGTCAGGTGGATTTCCCACTGAATTTCAGCCAACCGAGTACTGACCATCTGAAATGGCTACAGACTCTTCTGGAAAGCTTTAGCACATCTTGCAACCTTAGGTATGTATTTAGGAAACACTGCACCACCAAATTGAGGACATGTGCCAGGCATGGCACATGTGTCAACTTTCCCTGTCTAAGGGCAGACAGGAGGCTTGAGCCATTATCACACACCACCATTCCTGGCTCCAGCTGGCATGCAGAGCTGCAAGAATCTCTGCTCTGGTGTGGTTCCTGTCCCCTAAACACACCAGCTGAAGCACTGCATGGCACCTTTTAGCCTGACTCTGGGAATAGCCCTTTAAACACTTAGGGGGTACCTGATGTTCATAGGACGAACTGCAGAGGAGGGCATGGAGGTGGCAGAGGAGGAGGAGGGGGTAGAGCTCACAGGTCTGGCATCATCACCACCAGCTGTATGGAGACGTGGGGGCACAACAAGCTGCAGCACCGAGCCCTGTTCTGCATCCTTTCAAGTTGCAAGCAGCGTTACCCAGTGTGCTGTGAACGAAATATAACATCCCTGTCCATGCTTGCTTGACCACGTGTCAGCAGTAAGGGTAGTTTTACGGCTGACTGCCTTGCCCAACGATGCCAAAACATTCCCTTCTACGTTATGATAGAGAGATGGAACGACCTTACATGAAAAGTAGAAGCGACTGGGAACCTGCCATTGTGGTACAGCAGATTGTGTGAATTCACATGAGGGGGCAGAATCCACTAGGCTGAAAGGCAGAAGTTGGAGAGCTAACAGCTTTGACAAGCTTGCATTTAGACGTTGGGCATGTGGGTGGCAGGGACTGTATTTCTTTTTCCCCTGCAGGAGATGGGGCAGAGAAATTTGCAGGCTACAGTCTACAGCTGGTGGGTAGAGGCTGCTGAGAGGTAATGACTCCGTATAGCAGGAGCAGACTGAAGTGGCTCTTGCCAACAGGCTGAGTGGTTGGACGTTAAATGCCTTGTTAAGTATGTGGTACCCAAATAGTTGGTGTTTTTGCCACGCTTGATGTGCATGAGACACAGTTTGCAGATAGCAACAGTGCGATCTGCTGCAGATGTACTGAAAAAGGCTCAGACAGCTGACCTTTGGGGAGTGGGCTGGGAGATAACAGCTGCAGAATGTGATGGAATAGGGTGGCTGCTCTCTACTCTTTCTTGATGTCAGCCTCCTTGGGGTTGTGCCTCCTCACCTTCAGTTTCCTCCTCTGCTCTATCTGGCACCCAAGTCGCATCAGTGACCTCATCATCATCATCTCCATCTCCTCCATCTTCATCATTACCACTGGAGACAACTTGGCAATACGCTGCGGCTTGGGGAACATGAATGCCAATTTTTCTACCAGTGTACCTCCCTCTCTCTAGGCTCATGTTCCTGTCATCCTCAACCTCAGAACCATCTGAATCCAGTAATGGCTGGGCATCATCAAGGAGCAAGTGCCTGACGCTGTGGTCAAATAACTCAGCTGACTCCTCAATGGCTGATGTTGGGGCTATGGCAAGAATAGATGTGGACAAGGAGACAGGTTTATCCACTCTGGCAACTGCAGGGGACTGCACACTTGTCTCTGCTTGTGTGACAGAGGATGAGGAGGATGAGGAAGGTTTAGTAAGCCAGTCCACCACCTCCTCTGCATGCTGTGGCTGGATAGCACGGGTAAACTCACTAAACAGAGGAAATGATGCCCTGCCTGAGAACTGAGCACCACGTCCACCTTTGCCTGTGGACACATTTGTTGCTGGCCCCCTTACAGTGCCTCTACTTGTTGTCCTCCCAGACACTATTGGGAGGGAGGGGTGCTTATAAGAAAATGTAAAGAAGTTGAAATCTGTACGTAGATGCACTTTAATCAATGTAAAGAGGTGTTTGGTGCATTTTGGTGCACTAATTTGAGTACTCACACTACACAGACAAACTTCATGGATACACTATAATATACTGCAATATAATGCGCCAAACATACAGTGACGCAACAGAACTATATGGCATTAAACTGGCAGTAACACACACAAAAGTAAATGGCGTTAAACTGGCAGTAACACACAAAACTATATGGCGTTAAACTGGCAGTAACACACACAGAACTATATGGCGTTAAACTGGCAGTAACGCAAACAGAACTATATGGCGTTAAACTGGCAGTAACTCACAAAACTATATGGTTTTAAACTGGCAGTAACGCACACAGAAGTAAATGGTGTTTAACGCCATATAGTTTTGTGCGTTACTGCCAGTTTAACGCCATTTACTTCTGTGTGCGTTACTGCCAGTTTAACACCATATAGTTTTGTGAGTTATGGCCAGTTTAATGCCATACAGTTCTGTGCATGTTACTGCCAGTCTAACGCCATATAGTTCTGTGTGCGTTACTGGCAGTTTAACGTCATTTAGTTTTGTGCGTTACTGCCAGT
Source organism: Aquarana catesbeiana (assembly GCF_042186555.1). NCBI lineage: Eukaryota > Metazoa > Chordata > Amphibia > Anura > Ranidae > Aquarana > Aquarana catesbeiana. Next base: position 43,934,659 of record NC_133333.1, on the reverse strand, counting down.
TTAACGCCATATAGTTCTGTGTACGTTACTGCCAGTTTAACACCATATAGTTCTGTGTACGTTACTGCCAGTTTAACACCATATAGTTTTGTGTGTTACTGACAGTTTAACGCCATTTACTTCTGTGTGCGTTACTGCTAGTTTAATGCCATATAGTTCTGTGTGCGTTACTGCCAGTTAAACACCATATAGTTTTGTGCGTTACTGCCAGTTTAAACTATATGGCGTTAAGCTGGCAGTAACGCACACAGAACTATATGGTGTTAAACTGGCAGTAACACACACAGAAGTAAATGGCGTTAAACTGTCAGTAATGCACAAAACTATATGGCGTTAAACTGGCAGTATCGCACAAAACTATATGGTGTTAAACTGGCAGTAATGCACACAGAACTATATGGCGTTAAACTGGCAATAACGCACACAGAACTTTTTGGCGTTAAACTAGCCATAACGCACACAGAACTATATGGCGTTAAACTGGAAGTAAGGCACACAAAATGATATGGTGTTAAACTGGCAGAAATGCACACAGAACTATATGGCGTTAAACTGGCAGTAACGCACACAGAAGTAAATGGCGTTAAACTGGCAGTAACGCAATCAAATAGACGGTGTTCAACCGTGACTAAACTGATGCTATCTGAACTGTCCCTACTCTAGCTATACACTAATGAAAAAATTACTGACACGGCTTCACTCCACTACACTGAAACTATATGAGCTGTCCCCACTCTACACTAATGTATGTATGAATGACACGGTCTTACTACACTACATTGAAATTATCTGAGCTGTCCTTACTCTAGCTGCACACTATGCAAAGCTGAATGATGGTCCTCCTCACTACACTCACCCTATCCCTAGACTGACACTAAACTAATATTCTACACTGACAATTGAAGCAAAATAGCACAGTATAGCACACTAACTAACTAATAGCACTGAACAGAGCCCTGTTCTATCCCTCTCCACCCCAAAATCACACTGAAAATGGCTGCCATTGAAAGAATACTTTTATACTGTGGGGCGGGAATGAGCCGTGATTGGATAAAGTCATGATGACAGTGTCCAATCATGACTCTAACAGTACTCTGTGCCCTGATTGGCTGAAGCTTTCACTGCTTCAGCCAATCAGGGTATGCAATGCACTGTTCAGCGCCGCAATGCATTCTGGTCGGGTTCGCAGAACGTCCGAAAGTTCGGCCCAAACTTATGCTCTGGCCGAACCGTTCGCCCTTCCCTAATAGTAATAAGTAATTACAATTATTTTATTTTTTTAACCTGTTGAGTATAATGATCAATTCTTCGTAAAGCCTTGGTAAACAAAAACAAGATGAGAATTAAATTACAGTATCACAAGCCTCTGTGTTGTATTATATCATTAAGCATATGTAAAGTCTCCAAAAAAAGTAAATTATTATTTATAATGGTTTTCCACTTTTGAGTAGAAAGTAAGAAGCCTGTTGGTTGAAGGAAATGTAACCAGTGACTCTGGCAGATGAGTGTGTGAATGTGTGTGTGTGGGGGGGCATGATCTTGTGGATCTAGCCATTCATATGGTCAAATCACTTGAATATTGAATCACGTAAGCTCAAACTCAATTAAGGCAAGGCAGCACCAAAGCCCAATTATCCATAAGGACCCTTTCACACAGGCTGCCTAATTAGGATCAAGAAATAGGTGAGGTTAGCCTGTATCAACCACCAATTTTTGTTAGTTAAAAAGACAGGCTTATGTCAGGCAATCAACCGCATAAAGGATGCGGGATACCGGTCAGGGATGTCCTGAAGCATACAAGAAAAAACAGAGAGAAAGTACCTCTCAAGAGGACAGAAGACCCTCAGGCACTGTCTGAAAAACCAAGCCAATATTTATTAAACAATTACAAAAAACACCACACAAAAAATAATTTGACAATTCATAGAAAAGAGGGCTATTGTGAGTGACTAACACTGGCCCTACATATAAAATTGATAATGTTGTCCATTAAAAACAAAGGGAACCATGGCCGAACATACCACAAACACACTCAATTCACCACTCATACACTGATGATTGAAACAAAAGGCAGTGAAGCTAAAGTGACATGGTCAGTGGATCACTTTTCAGAGGCATGGTATAACAGGTGTGCGGGTAGAGATGGATGGAGACCAAATGGAAGTCCAGAGGCCAATGAGCCTGGTGGAATTAAACAGGAGCTGGCCGGGGTAAATTCCAGGGGGACACAGCAGGGGTGACCGGCAGTAACTGACAGTTCATCTGTTTGAGCAGGTAAGCATATTATTATGGCAGCATCAAGCACAGCAGATGACGCAGGTGAGCAAATCGACCTCACATTGACTCAGACTCCAAGCCATTTGCTGGGGAGAAGTATGGCAAGACATGGATCTTGGTCGCTGTCCGGGTGGTGAGATAAATATCCCCCTATGTATGACCACATGCTTCCCCTATTGTTCTTGAGCCAGCCTCCCCCTCCTCCTGCTTGCTGCTATCATCCATCTCTGTATATATGATCTGCTAGATGCTGCGGGCTCATCTGCTGTGCTTGATGCTGCCATAATAATATGCTTACCTGCTCAAACAGATGAACTGTCAGTTACTGCCGGTCACCCCTGATGTGTCCCCCTGGAATTTACCCCGGCCAGCTCCTGTTTACTTCCACCAGGCTCATTGGCCTCTGGACTTCCATTTGGTCTCCATCCATCTATACCCGCACACCAGTTATACCATGCCTCTGAAAAATGATCCACTGACCATGTCACTTTAGCTTCACTGCCTTTTGCTACAATCATCAGTATATGAGTGGTGAATTGAGTGTGCTTGTGGTATGTTCGGCCATGGTTCCCCTTGTTTTTAATGGACAACGTTGTCAATTTTATGTGTAGGGCCAGTGTTAGTCATTCACAATAGCCCTCTTTTCTATGAATTGTCAAATTATTTTTTGTGTGGTGTTTTTTGTAATTGTTTAATAAATATTGGCTTGGTTTTTCAGACAGTGCCTAATTAGGATCACCTGTCAGTTTTTCAGGTGGACCCGATCGGACACTGCATTGTCCTCTATGGAGTGGCAGATGTCAGCGCTGACACCCACCGCCATCTGATCCTGTCTGATAAAAACAGAAGGATGGTGGTCCTATTTTCCATCTGTCCAGCAGATCGGATCAGATGACATTGGATGGAAATGTACAGGCGGTCTGTTTCCATTTGATTTCCCCAAGGAGGAGAGCAGGACTGTATCCGTGTCTGCTCTGCATAGCGGACCTGTCATCTGCCTGCTCAGCAGGGATCAGCAGAGACATCCTCCACTGAGCAAGCGAATTCTGCATAGCGGAGGCACCCATGTGAAAGGGGCCTTAGGTAGTAATCTAGGGCCTGGTGGATGTCTGTTGGGCCCAGGTACAACCATCATACTCTTGCAGTAAACCAGGGTGATAAGCCCAACTTCTATCAACTGCCTAAAAATGCCTAATTTATTTTCAATTTCAATTGAAGTGATGAGAGAGAAGGCAGCTGCTTCCTTGCTCAGAGACCTATTGCACCCTAATCCATCTCTGGTGAGCCCAACCTAAAGCTGGATCTACAAACCAGAGTCTCAGTATTATTTTTTTTCTGTATTTTTCGCTCCATAAGACGCACCTGACCATAAGACGCACCTAGGTTTTAGAGGAGCAAAACAAGAAAAAAAAAATATTCTGAACCAAATGGTGTACTAAAATATTTTCCAGTGCCCATGAAATGCAGCCTGACCTGTGCCATAAATGCAGAGTGACATGCAGAGTGACCATTGCCAAAAATGCAGAGTGACATGCAGAGTGACCATTGCCATAAATGCAGAGTGACCATTGCCATAAATGCAGAGTGACATGCAGAGTGACCATTGCTGTAAATGCAGACTGACCTGATGTTATCTCATCTGGCTGACAGAAGGCAGAGCAGTCCGTGCAGCCGAATGCTCTGTCTTCTGGAACAGAGTAAGGCCCAGCCAGGAGATCGCCTGGCGCCACGGGGGGTGGGGTGGTTATGGATGTCTGCCCCCCGCTCTCTTGACTCTCTTCCAGCGGTGACAGCGGGGAACGATGCCGTTGGCGGCGGGGGGCGGTGCCTGATGTATATTTGCACCATAAGACGCAGAGACATTTTCCCCCATATTTCTGGGGAAAAAAGTGCATCTTATGGTGCGGAAAATACAGTAATTGATAAGTGAATATAGTCGTTCTTTATCAGAATATTATTTTATTTTTTTTTTATAAACCATTAATAGCCAAGAAGACAAAATGATCTGATAGGCTTTTTGCGTAAGATGAAGAGATTGCATGCAGTGGTGTTGAACAAGGGACTCTAAGAGACTCTTTAAAGGAATGAAAGTAAATTGATAGCAAGTGTGTAAATGGCACAATGGTTGGAAGGAGAAGATAAATAGGCAGGACATTTTAATATTTAAAATGGAGTTCATGTCCAGTGTGCTTGACTAAGACTCTATGAGATGCCTGCTATTACAATTATAATTCAGAAACATTTTTTCTGTACCGCTTTCTGATTTAGATTCACTGTCCTGCCGTCCTCTATTGTAATGTGCAGTAAAGCTGCTTCAGTGCAAGGGCTCTCTCAATGGACAGGAGGTATCAGGAGGTGGAGCTTAGTCATGAAGTCAGCAGCAAAGTGAAATTAAATCACAGAGGAGGAGCATTTCAGAGGCTTTTCTGGCTGGAAAAGGTATGGATATTAACATGCAATTTTGCAGTGATACTAAAGGCTCCCTTTTTTTTTTAAGAACAAAACTTGTTATACTTACCTGCTCTGTGCAATAGTTTTGCACAGAGCAGCCCCCAGCCTTCTCTTCTCGGATCCCCCGCCGGCACTCCTGGCTCCTCCCCCCTGCTGAGTGCCTCCATAACAATCCGCTTGCTATGGGGGTACTTGAGCGTGTTCCCTCCCTAGCCCCACTCTGTGTGTCTATAAGACACATAGAGCATGGCTCAGCCCCATTGAATGCATGAGGATAAAAAACCCTTCAACCTCTAGAACTACTTTCAGACTAGTTAGCTTTATCCCAGAATTTGGTTTTAGGCAGAACAGTGCAAAATGAACACAATGACATTTAGTTCACACAAAAAAAAAAGATAGTAAAATGTGGAAAAAAACTCACTTTTCTTCACAATGAAGAACACAGCAATTCCAATTAAAGTAACACCGGCCAAAACCCCGATAACAATACCAGCTATTGCGCCACCACTCAAGCCATTCATAGAAGGAACAAAATCTGTGAAACAAATGTAAAAAAAATTAAATAGTGCCAATTCTAGCAGTTTTACTTTTTATAAAATTCTATATTAATTTTTGCTATATTTTGACAAAAGGAAAATACTAGCAAAATATATATTTTTTTTCTAGAGGTTCTTTTACATTGTAAAGACTTTTTCTCTCTTTTTAGGTGAAAACTTTTGCTGATGATTGACATCACCCTAAATCTGCCATAATCTGTTATTTACAATGTTAAGATTGCAGGAAAGGGATGTAAACCCAGGCAATAGACAGAGGTTTATTATGTGTAATCTGAGCTGTTTATACACCTGGGGATCTGCTGGACGCATGTAGGTGACATGCTACAGGCAAATTCATACATGTGGAACTGAGCTTTACAAATGCAGCAGTCCCCAAACTGTAGCCCTTAGATTTTCTTTAACTGGCTTTTGTTGCATTATTATCCTGTCATTAAGCTCAATGATGGGGCAGAATTCTTTCCAATAACCCCAACAATGGGGTACGATTCCTACCACTAACACCATTGATGGGGCACTATTCTTCCCACTGACATTATTGATGGGCTCAACTTCTCCCAATGACAGCAGTGTAGGGCACTATACTCAGGGCTGGCCCAAGACATTGTGCTGCCTGGGTCCGAGAATAAAATGCAGCCCCCCCACCCCCCCCAAAAAAAATCACGCCCACCAAAAGGCCCCCACATCCGTTATTTTATATCATGATAATTAAAACTAAAATTAAATTTATCAGGAAGTCTGATTTACATGCAACAGCACCTTGTCTATATGCAAAATTATATGACATACCATGTTTAATTCCAAGGGGTGGGCTAGGGCAGTATATGGGCAGGCTAGGGCAGTATAAAGACAGGCTAGTGTAGTATAGGGGCAGGCTAGGGCAGCATATAGACAGGCTAGGTACTAAATGGACAGGCTAGGGTAGCAAAATGGGCATGCTTAGGTAGTGTATAGACAGGCTAGGGCTTTATAGGGAGGGGCTAGGGTAGTATATGGACAGGCTAAGGCAGTATATGGACAGGCTAGGGTAGTAAATAGACAGGCTAGGGCAGTATAGGGATGGGCTAGGGTAATATATGGACAGGTTAGGTCAGTGTATGGACAGGCTAGGGTAATATATGGACAGGCTTAGGCAGTATAGGGACAGGTTAGGGTAGTATATAGACAGGCTAAGGCAGTATAGTAGCGGGCTAGGGTAATATAGGGGTAGGCGGAGCAGCCCAGGGGGCAGTTGTCATCTTGACACACAAAACTGCTGGAAAAAACCTTAGTCGTCAATTTGCTGGGTAAATAGAAGAGAAGGAGAGGCAGCCATGGTTCAATTTGCTGCCCCTCTCAAAGTGCTGCATGATGGACCCATGGTAGGGCCGGCCCTGACTATACTGCTCACTGATACCAACAATGGAGCACTATTCTTCCAACAAAAACCAACGATGGAGCACTATTCCTACTATTGATGGGGCACTATTCCTTCAAATGAAATCATTGGTGGGGCAAAATCCTTCCCACTGACACAAACGGTGGGCACAGTTCCTTCTGCTGACACAAACAGTGGGTACTATTCCTCCCACTAACACCAATAATGAGTCACTAGTCCTCTCATGATGTGCCCCATCATGGGAGGACTAGTGACTCATGACTATTCCTTCCACTGAAACCACTGGCAGGACAAAATTCCTCTCACTGACACAAACGGTGGGAACAATTTCTCCCACTGGCACCAACAATGGGGCTCTATTCATCCTTGGATCCGTGCATTTTTGCTCCCACGGAAGCCCAACCTGGGGACATTTTTACTAACACCTACCACTGAGGCAGGGGGATTGCTTACTCCCACTAATGCTGGGGACTTTTGTATCCCCACTGACCAAAGTCTGGCCCTCTAAAGTTTCAAAGACTGTAATCTAGCACTTTGTTTATAAAGTTTGATAACCCTTGGATCGATGAACCAGATGTAACATCCTATGGTGAGTACTAATGTTAAATGTTAAATGAAAGACTTTAAAGCTGCACTCATATGCTTGTGGTAACTGACTATTTTATCACGTTTTACCTCAATGCATGCCATCATACATATCACTATTTCAAGTTCTTCTTTAACAATGTTTTCATATAAAGATTTTAAAACATTATGTTGCTTAGATATAGACTTTATAATAGACTCACTTTCAGTCACATTGACAGTGAAGAGAAAGCTCTGAGTTCCAATTATATTCTTAGCTATGCATTCATATTTTCCAGCATCCTCCACAGTTAAGTTTTGAATCAGGTAACTGGAACTAAAATGTGTGCTGATCACTGAGAATTCCTGCCTTTGGCTAGATTCCTTGCTTTGGCTAGAGAGGGAATGGAGCCAAGTGAAGTTTGCTGGCAGTCCAGGTTCCAGGGTCACTGTCAGATTTAGAGTCCCCCCAACTTTTGCACTAGTGGTGCTGCTGTTGTCATGTCCTGGGGCCAATGGAGGTCCTGATGAAATAAACACACAAAAAGCATACAATCAATCATGTTATTATACAACTGTGTGGTTCAACTCTAATGCCGCGTACACACGATTGGATTTTTCAACAGGAAATGTTGGATGTGAGCTTGTTGTTGGAAAGTCCGACTGTGTGTATGCTCCATCGGACATTTGCTGTCGGACTTTCTGACCACAAATGTTTGATAGCAGGTTCTCAAATTTTCCGCCAACAAAACATTGTTGGCGGAAAGTCTGATTGTGTGCACACAAGTCTGCGCACAAAAGTTCACGCCTGCTCGGAATCAAGTACAAGCCAGAAGCGCTCGGTCTTGTAAAACTAGCGTTCGTAATGGAGATATCACATGACTATTGAACTTCCTTTTTATAGGCTCATCGTACGTGTTGTACAACACCGCGTTCTCACGTTCAGAATTGTTGGCCTACATTTGTGTGACCATGTATATGCAAGACAAGTTTGAGCCAACAACCTTCAAACAAAAATCCACGGTTTTGCTGTCGGAAAGTCCGAATGTGTGTACGGGACATTAGGCTGGTTAAAAATGAAAGTCTAAGTGGCCATACAATTCAAGGACCAAACAATTGTATTTTTTGTTAGACCTCAGCATGGTCTTCAGCAGGAACCTGGAATATGAGTGGGAAATACCACGAAAATGACCAGGTGAGAATGTCTACTGAGATCAGACAGCAGTAAATATGTCAGTAAGCAGTAAAGCTCTGTCATAAAACCACATACTTCAGGTATATACAGTGCCTTGCAAAAGTATTTACCCCCTTTGCATTCTTTGTGTTTTGTTGCCTCACAACCTGGAATTGACATGGATTGTTTGAGGATTTGCATCATTTAATTTACAGTACATGCACAAAACTTTGAAGATGTTTTTTTTATTGTGAAGAAAACAACAAATAGGACAAAATAACAGAAAAAGTCAATGTACATAACTATTCACCTGTCAGGGGTGGCTCAGCCCTTCCTTCTCTGAGCTGGCCGCTCAGCTGTCAGCTAATTGCCAACTCTCATCTCTCTCCACAGTTAATCATCTGTTCTGGATCTGCTCGTCAGTCCCGCCTACTTAAAGATCTCCAGCTCACTTCATTCCTGCCTTCGCCTTGGTCACATCACAAGAAACCATCTCCTGCTTTCCTGTTTAAAGACTGGCTTTGCTGACATCCCTTCTGGCTCCTTATACTGCTTGCTGTTCCTCTACTTGGATCCCTGACTTCTTTCCTGGCTGATTACCCAATCTGGTTACTGAACTCTGGCTTGGCTGATTACCTGATCTGGCTACTGAACTCTGGCTTGGCTGACTACCCGATCCAGTTACTGGACTCTGGCTATGCTTTGACTCCGCTTACTCTATTTTCCTTTTTATTTTTATTAATAAACAAGTGTGATTTTACTGTACTTCTGTCTTGGTCTGGTTCATGGTTTCTGTCAGTAGGCGAAGGCCATGAATTCAGAAGATACAGTCAATCCACTTGTTGGTAATATTTTTTCCAGATTAAATGAGCAAGATCACCGCATGGATCAGTTTGCCATGGCGTTACAAACACTCCTGAGTCGCACGGCTCACCTGGAATCCCCCACTGTGGCTGCTCCAGTACAACCTGAGTTGAAGGCCGTCCCTGCTGCTGCACCAGTCTCTGTGCAGGCATTCACCTTGAGTATTACCTCTATAAGAGGTATGTCTGGTTCTGCCCCGCTTCCCCAGCGATTTGGGGGCGATCCAGTTCAATGCAGAGAGTTTCTCAACCAGGTTGAGATTTACTTTGAGATGCTCCCCCAGGTGTTTCCCACGGACAGAAGCAGGTTTCATGATATCTTTGCTTTCTGAGAGAGCCTTGGCCTGGGCAAACCCTCTATGGGAGATGCAAAAACCTGTTGTCTTGAGTTACCCTGGCTTTGTGGCCTCCTTTAAAAGGGTATTTGATGTTCCCGCATGCTCCGCTTCTGCTGCCAAGTGCTTCATGTCCATCGAACAGAGTACGAGAACTATTGCCGACTACGCCATTGAGTTCCGTACTCTGGCAGCAGAGGTTGCTTGGAACAATGAGGCCCTCGTGGCTGCTTTTTTTCATGGTCTCTCGGATTCCATCAAGGATGAGGTAGCAGCCCGAGATATACCAACTGAGCTGGAGAGTTTGACCTTGTTTGCCATCCTCATTGACTCCAGACTCAGAGAAAGACTTTATTTTAAGGAGCGCTTGCGGAAGGGTCTTGTACGTTTGCCTCCGAGCTTTGCTTTCCCACCAGTGCCTCCCTCACCTCCCATGCCTCCTGGTACTGAGTCAGTCAGTGAATATTAACCCATGCACTTGGGCTTCAGTTGAGCCAATTTGGAGGCATGAGATTTCTTAAATGCTTGTAAAAGTTCTCTGGCATGTAGGTTACTCTCGGGCTCTCAGGAGTTGTCTTCGAGACCATACCCTCTCCATTTGATGAGATACTGGGTTTGATTGCGTCTTTTCCTGCAATCCAGAATTGCTTCCACTTCGAATTCCTCCTCATTAATCATTACAATAGGATTGGGTGCCTGGTATTACGGCCAGCAAAGATTAGGAGTAGCAGGTTTCAGGAGAGACACATGAAAGACCTGGTGAACCTCCAGAGAATAGAGCAGGTCAAGTTCGTAGGTGACGTCATTAATTTTCCTTTACACCGAGAAAGGACCCAAGAACTTAGGGCCCAGTTTTAGAGGGACAGGCCATTTTCACGTTGACAGTGGACAAACACACTTGGTTGCCAGGTTCCAGGATAAGTTCCCCACGCCTCTTCTTATCAAACATCTTCTTATAATACTCCTGAGACTTGGCCATGGTTTCTTGCAGAAGTTTATTGTTAGCGGTGAAAAAATCCAAGGTTTCAGAGACTGCAGGAACGGTACATTCGGGTATTGAACTGGGCAGGAAAGACGGATAGAAACCATAGTTGGTGAAGAATGGCGTCTGACTGATGGACAAATGCAGAGAATTATTACAAGAGAACTCAGCAACAGGAAGCAAGGAGGCCCAATCGTCCTGAGAGAAGGCGGAGAAGCAGCGGAGGTATTGCTCCAGAGTTTTATTGGTCCTCTCAGTTTGCCTGTTCGTCTGGGGGTGATAAGCCAAAGCAAATGCCAATTCTATTTCCAGGGAGCCACAGAGGGCCTTCCAGAACCTAGAGGTAAACTGGACACCTTGATCGGACACAATACTCGCTGGAACCCCATGTAACCTTACTATTTCCTTAAAGCGGATCTTCACCCATTTTTGAATCAGCATCTCAGTGGCTTCTAAAAGCAACACCGAGTGCCATATGGAGCTTTTTTTTTTTTTTTTTTTACTTACCTTACGTTATCTGTGTTTCTTTTCTTCTGTCCCTGCGGCTGTGGGCGTGGACTTTGCGGGTATTGTCGTCATATCCTTCGTTACCCGCAATGTCTCCTGGGATCTCATTGTCTTTCATCCCAGGAGACATTGCGGATAACCTCCGCCAAATCTCGTGAGACTTGCCATCACAACGGGGCGGGACTTCCTACGATGACTCCGGTTGTGATGGCAACCTGAGCTCTTGACGGCGCTACGTTTTGTCTTCACTGCGCATGCGCGAGATCGGGGCTAGAACGGGCGGTGCATGCTGGTCAAGCTGCATCACCGTATCCCGGAAGAGGATGCCTGTGGGATTCACATGCCCACAGGCAAGATGAAAACCAACTACAGGAAGTTTTAAAAGTTATCTTTACTAAAGGAAAATGAGAGCAGAAAGCTGCAGAAACGGAAAAAGTAAGTTAAAGATTTAAATGGATTAAACAGTGTCAGTGGTAGAAAAAAAAAAATTATGTGTAGACAGTGAAACACCGCTTTAACAAAAATCTTTGCTGTCTCTATGTCTGAGGGAGTGGCCCTCATAGGAAGGAAATGTGCCATCTTGGACAACCTGTCCACTACAACAAAGATGAAGGAAAAGCCTTCTGATGGAGGGAGTTCAACAATGAAGTCCATCGAGATCATACTCCACGGTCTTTCTGGAACTGGTAAAGGTTTTAATAGGCCCCTGGCTCTTGTCCGGCTGTTTTTACTTTGGGCACAAGTGTTGCACGAGTCAACATAATCCTTACAATCCTTGATCAGATGGGGCCACCATAAGGTACGCTGTACCAGGTCAGTAGTTTTCAGTACACCAAAATGTCCGGCCAACTTATGGTCATGGCAAAGCTCCATACAGGTACTCTTAGGCCCTCAGGGACCACAATTTTGCCTTTGTGCCAGAACAGGCCATCTTTAGCATAAGTCTCAGCAGACGGGGACATTCCCATAGAGGCCTGTCTAATCCGGGAGATGAGATCCCCTTGAAGAAGCAAGAAGTTCCCAGAAGGAAGAATGGTGTCCGGAGGTAAGGTCTTCTCAGAGTCATGGAACATACAGGAGAGAGCATCTGGCTTGATATTTTTAGAGCCGGGTCTGTAGGTAATATGTAATTGAAATCTAGAGAGAAAAAGTGCCCATCTGGCTTGCCGGGGTCTTAATCTTTTGGCTGTTCTCAAGTACTCCAAATGTTTATGGTCAGTATAGACCAAAATGGGATGTGCAGCACCCTCCAGTAGATAACGCCACTTCTCCAGAGCCGCCTTGATGGCTAAAAGTTCCCGATCCCCCACGTCGTAATTCCTTTCCGACATTGAAAGTTTGCGTGAGAAGAACGCCACTGGGTAAAGGAGAGCCTTGGCACCTTGCAGTTGGGAGAGGACTGCTCCTACTGTGATTTCAGAGGCGTCAACTTCCAAGACAAAAGGTCGAGCAGGGTTAGGGTTTTTAGGAATGGTAGCTGAGGTGAACAGTTCTTTGAGTTTTTCGAAGACCGACTGCGCCTTGGGAGTCCAGCAGAATTGGGTCCCCTGTCTGGTTAGCTCGATAATAGGAGCTATAATTGCAGAGAAACCCCTGATGAATTTCCTGTAGAAATTGGAAAAGCCAATGAAGCACTGCACCCCTTTCTTATCTGCAGGTGCAGGCCAATCCAGGATAGCAGATACTTTTTGGGGGTCCATTTTAATGCCCTCGACCGAGATGACTAAGCCCAAAAATTGAATGCACTGAAGTTCGAACTCGCATTTTTCGGGTTTAGCATAAAGCCCATGTTGCCTGAGTCGAGTAAGTACATTCGGACGTGCCTGCAGTGATCAGCCAATGAAGCAGAGAAAATTAAGATGTCGTCGAGGTAAACTATGACATACAAGTCCAGGTAATCACGGAAGATGTCGTTGACAAAATGTTGGAATGTCGCTGGTGCATTGCACAGACCGAAGGGCATAACAAGGTACTCGAAATGCCCAAATCGAGTACGGAAGGCCGTCTTCCATTCGTCCCCTTCTCGGATATGGATTAAATTGTAAGCGCCACGGAGGTCTAGTTTCGTGAAAATTGTTGCAGTTTCTAGCCTTTGGAAAAGTTCAGGCACAAGTGGTAGCGGATATCCTTTTTTAATAGTAATCTTGTTCAACTCCTGGTAATCGATGCAAGGACATAAGGAATGGTCTTTCTTTTCAACAAAGAAGATGCCAGCACCGGCTGGGGAGGTGAAAGGGCGAATTAACCCGTTCTTCAGATTCTCATCTATGTAGTCCTTCAAGGTGTCTAACTCCTGCTCAGTTAATAGAAAGATTCTTCCAAAAGGGACTTCTGTCCGGGTAAGAGTTCTATCGGGCAGTCATAAGGCCTGTGTGGTGGGAGAATTTCTGCTCCCTTTTTGCTAAATACATCCAAAAAGTCCTGATAAGGTTCGGGAATAGACTGGCGTAGCTCGGTGTTTGAATCCAAGCAGAGAAGTTGAGACATTTTTACAGAAGTTCCACGCAGGCAGTGCTGCCGGAAGTATTCAGAAAGAAATTGATTTTCCCCCGTGGCCCAGTTAATACTGGGATTATGGGCCTGCAGCCAGGGCATTCCCCGGATGATTGAGAAGAGAGGAGAGGAGATGGCATTCAGACATAGAAGTTCCTGATGATGAGGGCCCATGACGGCCAGCAAGGGGATGGTCTCCTAAGTTAGAGGACCGGAACTGAGGGTAGAGCCATCCACCAGGTGTACTGCGAGGCCTTGAGCCTTGGGTTGGAGAGGAATGCCGTGGTTGGTAGGGAAGACTAGGTCAATGAAGCAGCTGCATGCTCTGGAGTCAATGATGACTGATACTGGGATTTTCCTTCCTGGGAGCTGCAAAGTGATAGAAAGAGCCAGGTGAGTACCAGATTTAGGCAAGACAGGTGCACACAAATGAGAGAAAGGAAGGCACTTATGCGTCTTGTTGGGGCAGGCCCTCACATAATGTCCAGGTTCACCGCAGTACAGACACAAGTTGTGGGCACGTCTGCGCAACTTTTCTTCTGGAGTGAGAGAAGGACAGAGCAAGCCAAGCTGCATGGGTTCCGGAGCTTCAGAGACCAGAGCAGAAGAGGTAGGAGTAAACTGACTGGAGGAGCTGGGAACCTTAGGAAGCATCCAGGTGGGACAAAAGTGGTTGGTGGACCTCTCGGAACGTCGCTCTCTTAGGCGATGGTCAATTTGGATAGAAAGGTTGACGAGTTCATCCAGGGACTGGGGTATTCCAACACATGCCAACTAATCCTTAAGTGGGTCGGATAACCCCATCCGAAACTAGTAACGCAGGGCAGCATGATTCCAGTCCATGTCAGAGCTCCAGCGTCTGAACTCAACCGCATAATCTTCAGCCGCTCTGCGACCTTGTTGCATGGAATGCAGTGCGGCTTCGGCAGTCGCAGTTAGTTGGGGGTCCTCATATAACTGCGACATGGCCGAGAAGAAGGCGTCAAGGGAGTCCAGGGATCCTGATTTTTGCTCCAAAAGGCGGTGCGCCCAGGTTTAAGGCTCGCCGGCCAATAGGGAGATGACAAAGCCCACCTTTGTTGCTTCTAAGGAGAAGGTGCAAGGTTGCAAAATGAAATAGAGCTTGCAGGCGTTGCAGAAGGCACGGTATTTACTGCGTTCTCCAGTGAACATTTCGGGTGTGGGTACTCTAGGCTCAGGAGGGAGCATTACTACTGAGGGTGCTTGTGAAAATCCGGCAGAAGATGCTCCCTGAAGGTTAGAAGGAGAGGACAGGACATGGACTTGTTCCTCTAGTCTGGAGTAGCCTTCCTGTAGGCTTTTCATCGCTTGAGTAAGGCCTGCCAAGTGCCTACAAAGTTCATCCATGGGGGAGGCCCCCTGCCCGGACTCGGTCATGGTTGCCTGATACTATCAGACTTCTATGTACCTGACCGGTGAGCCTGCTTGGGCAGAGGGTGGTCTCCCTTACGTGTCCGACTCGTGGCCCCTGGTAGAGAGAATAGGGGGGCGGGAGTATGGAGTGGTATGAGACCCTGGTGGTAGGGATCCTGAAGCTGGAAGGTGGGTGAACTTCAACAGCAAGTTGGTAAACAGGAACACAGGCAACAGGTGCTGAGCAGGAGCAGAGCAGGCAAGTCCAGGTACAGGCCAGGTTCAGCAACGTGCAGGCAATGAAGTATAGAGGAGCAGGCAGAAGCGGAGTCAAACAGGCCAAGGTCAGGTGCTGGAAGCAATCAGGGGTATCCAAGAAGCAAGCCAAGTCATCAGGAACACAGATACAGGTAGCAAGAGCAAGGGCACAGGGAGCTGATGATCTGATGATCAGGCAGCACCGAGCAGAGTGCCGGACACCAGCACGCACACCAGCGCCCACAGGAACATGCCGACCAGTGACCACAGAGATACTTGCACACATGCGCGCGTGTCCGGACACCGGCAAGCACACCAGAGCCAACCGGATCATGCACACCAGTGCCCACAGGTGCGCGCACACAAGCATGCACCGGCGCACACCAGAGCGGCCAGCACATCGTCCACCAAGGTAACCTCTCTGACACTGGAGTTGGCGCCCTTCTGTCTCAATGTCCTAACTCTGAGAGCGCTATGCATCCATGTGGCTACATTTCCAAGAAATTGTCACCTGCAGAGTGCAATGACGAGAGTGGTGACAGAGAGCTGTTGGCGATCATTTTAGCCCTGAAAGAATGGAGACATCTCCTTGAAGGTACCACTGTGCCGGTTCTCATTCTTATTGACCATAAGAATCTCACATTTTTGTCTGAGGCTAAGCGCCTCTCACCCAGAAGGGCGCAATGGGCTCTTTTCTTGTCGAGTTTTAATTACATTGTTTCATTCTTACACGGTACTAAGAATGTAAGGGCTGATGCCTTGTCACGAAAATTTTCCTTTACTTCCAAGTTAGAGTTGGTTCCGGTTCCTGTGATTCCGCCTGATCGTATTCTGGCTACAGTTTACACCAGTCTTACTTCTCCTTTGGGTGACAAAATTCTTGCTGCTCAGGTCCATGCTCCTCCTGAGAAACCTTGTGACCGCTGCTTTGTCCCAGAGAGTCTCCGTACTGCCGTGCTCCAGACTTACCATTCTCCCAAGGCAGCTGGCCTCCCTGGGAAGAATCAACTCGTTTGGGCCATTTCCCAACAATTCTGGTGGCCTAGTCTACGGGCTGATGTAACTGCCTTAGTAGCTGCCTGTTCCATGTGTGCTCAGAGTAAGACTCCACAACACTTTCCAGTGGGCCTCCTACAATCCATACCCAATGGAGGGAGGCCCTGGACCCCCCTGTCTATGGATTTCAATGTGGAGTTACCCAACTCCCAAGGCAACGCTGTTATCCTTATGGTGGTTGACCGGTTCTCAAAGATGTGTCCTTGTATTTCACTTAAGAAGCTGCCCACTTCTAAGGAACTGGCTGCCATTTTTGCTCGGAAGATCTTTTGCTTACATGGGCTAGCCAAGGTGATTGTCTCGGACAGGGGTAGTCAGTTTGTCTCCTAGTTCTGGCAAGCGTTTTGTGCACAGTTGGGAATTCAGCTTGCTTTGTCCTCTGTGTATCACCCGCAGTCTAATGGGGCCGCAGAACGAGCCAATCAGTCCTTGGCTCAATTCCTACGTTGCTATATTTCTGACCATCACAACAACTGGTCAGACCTATTACCATGGGCTGAGTTTGCTCACAACCTTCCTCCTAGTATGTGCATCTCAAATGTGTCTCATGTCTCCTTATTGAAACCGTTGGTCTGCAACCGCTTTATCACCTCGGTGCCACATCCTCACCCTATGCAGCTTGAGAACCATGAGGAGTATGAGGTACAATCCATTGTTGACTTCCGTAGGTTCCGTGGGCACATACAGTACCTGGTGCATTAGAAGGGGTACGGTCCAGAGGAATGCTCCTGGGTCTCATCCTCGGAAGTACATGCTCCTGCCTTTCTCCTAGATTTCCATAGACATTTTCCCCTCAAGCCCAGTGGTGCTCCGAGGGGGAGGGGTCGTTGAGGAGGGGGGTACTGTCAGGGCTGGCTCAGCCCTTCCTTCTCTGAGCTGGCCGCTCAGCTGTCAGCTAATTGCCAGCTCTCATCTCTCTCTACAGTTAACCAGCTGTTGTGGATCTGCTCATCAGTCCCGCCTACTTAAAGATCTCCAGCTCACTTCATTCCTGCCTTCACCTTGGTCACATCACAAGAAACCATCTCCTGCGTTCCTGTTTAAAGACTTGCTTTGCTGACATCCCTTCTGGCTCCTTATCCTGCTTTCTGTTCCTCTACTCGGATCCCTGACTCTGGCCTGGCTGATTACCCGATCTGGTTACTGAACTCTGGCTTGGCTGATTACCCGATCTGGCTACTGAACTCTGGCTTGGCTGACTACCCGATCCGGTTACTGGACTCTGGCTATGCTTTGACTACTCTTACTCTACTTTCCTTTTTATTTTTATTAATAAACAAGAGTGATTTTACTGTACTTCTGTCTCGGTCTGGTTCATGGTTTCTGACATCACCCCTCTAAAGTCAATACTTTGTAGAGCCACCTTTTGCGGCTATCACAGCTCCAAGTCACTTTGGATTAGTCTCTATGAGCTTGCCACATCTTACCATTGGGATTTTTGCCCATTCCTCCTTGCAAAACTGCTCCAGCTCCTTAACCACCTCAATACAGTGCACTTACACCCCCTTCCTGCCCAGACCAATTTTCAGCTTTCAGCGCTCTCACACTTTGAATGACAATTACTCAGTCGTGCAACACTGTACCCATATGAAATTTGCGTCCTTTTTTTCACACAAATAGAGCTTTCTTTTGGTGGTATTTAATCACTAGTGGGTTTTTTATTTTTTGTGCTATAAATAAAAAAGACCATAAATTTTGTGAAAAAAATGCCTTTTTCTTTGTTTCTGTCATAAAATTTTGCAAATTAGTAATTTTTCTTCATAAATTTTGGCCAAAATTTATACTGCTACATAGCTTTGGTAAAAATAACCCAAATTAGTGTAAATTATTTGATCTTTGTGAAAGTTATAGAGTCTACAAACTATGGTGCCAATCACTGAAAATTGATCACATCTGATCACACAGATGTACTGATGGTCTATCTCATTTCTTGGTACACTAACAAGTCAGAAAAGTACAAATACCCCCTAAATGACCCCTTTTTAGAAAGTAGACATTCCAAGGTATTAAGTAAGTAGCATGGTGAATTTTTTTAAGTTGTAATTTTTTCCCACAATTCTTTGCAAAATGAAGATTTTTTTTTTTTTTTACAAAATTGTCCTATTAACAGGTTATTTCTCTCTCAGAGCATATGCATACAACAAATTACACCCCAAAATACATTCTGCTACTCTTCCTGAGTATGGCGATGCCACATGTGTAAGACTTTTACACAGCCTGGCCACATACAAAGGCCGAACATTAAGAAGTAGCATCTTCATGCGTTCTACAAGCCTAAATGACACATCTCATTTCTCAACCACCATTTACACTTTTGAAGGCCCTGGAGCACCAGGACAATAGAATTGCCCCCAAACTGACCCCATTTTGGAAAGCAAACACCCCAATGTATAATCTATGAGGCATAATGAGTCTTTTGAACGGTTCATTTTTTTCCAGAAGTTTTTGGAAAATGTGGAAAAAAATGAAAACACATTTTTTTTACACAAAGTTGTCCATTTATCAGATATTTCCAACACATAGCATGTACGTAGCAAAGATGACACCCCAAAATACATTCTGCTACTCCTCCTGAGTATGGCGATACCACATGTGTGAGACTCTTACACAGCCTGGCCACATACAAAGGCCCAACATTGAAGTAGCATCTCCATGTGTTCTACGAGCATAAATGACACATCTCAGTTCTCAACCACCTATTACACTTTTGAAGGCCCTGGAGCACCAGGACAATGGAATTGCCCCCAAAATGACCCCATTTTGGAAAGCAAACACCCCAACGTATAATCTATGAGGCATAATGAGTCTTTTGAACGGTTCATTTTTTTCCAGAAGTTTTTGGAAAATGTGGAAAAAAATGAAAACGCATTTTTTTTTACACAAAGTTGTCCATTTATCAGATATTTCCAACACATAGCATGTACGTAGCAAAGATGACACCCCAAAATACATTCTGCTACTCCTCCTGAGTATAGCGATACCACATGTGTGAGACTTTTACACAGCGTGGCCACATACAAAGGCCCAACATTGAAGTAGCACCATCAGGCGATCTACGAGCATAAATGACACATCTCATTGCTCAACCACCTATTGCATTTTTGAAGGCCCTGGAGCACCAGGACAATGGAATTGCCCCCAAAATGACCCCATTTTGGAAAGCAAACACCCCAATGTATAATCTATGGGGCATAATGAGTCTTTTGAACGGTTCTTTTTTTTCCAGAAGTTTTTGGAAAATGTGGAAAAAAATGAAAACACATTTTTTTTTACACAAAGTTGTCTATTTATCAGATATTTCCAACACATAGCATGTACGTAGCAAAGATGACACCCCAAAATACATTCTGGTACTCCTCCTGAGTATAGCGATACCACATGTGTGAGACTTTTACACAGCGTGGCCACATACAAAGGCCCAACATTGAAGTAGCACCATCAGGCGATCTACGAGCATAAATGACACATCTCATTTCTCAACCACCTATTGCATTTTTGAAGGCCCTGGAGCACCAGGACAATGGAATTGCACCCAAAATGACCCCATTTTGGAAAGCAAACACCCCAACGTATAATCTATGAGGCATAATGAGTCTTTTGAACGGTTCATTTTTTTCCAGAAGTTTTTGGAAAATGTGGAAAAAAATGAAAACGCATTTTTTTCTACACAAAGTTGTCTATTTATCAGATATTTCCAACACATAGCATGTACGTAGCAACGATGACACCCCAAAATACATTCTGCTACTCCTCCTGAGTATGGCGATACCACATGTGTGAGACTTTTACACAGCCTGGCCACATACAGAGGCCCAACATCAAAGTAGCACCATCAGGCGTTCTAGGAGCATAAATGACATATATCATTTCCTGGCAACCTATCATTTTTGAAAACCCTTCATATTTCTAACACATAGCATGCACATACCAAGAATTACAATCCAAAATAAATTCTATTGCAGAAAGGGTAAAAAAAAAACATTACCTGTGCTTTTAGTAGTATCCACAGAGGAGAGCACTGGTCCAGGCAGCAGGCAGGGAGGTGCTTAGCGACAGCAATATTAACTATCCAGGCAGCAGGCAGGAATATTGTCTATAGTCGGCACAGCACAGTCCATAGAAATTGTCCAGGCAGAGACAGCCAGCACAGCCATAATATTGGTCCTGGTACACTGTTAACTGCAGACACTCATTATTGTACCGCGACAGGCATGGGCATGGTGGCAGTAAGTCAGCAGCAGGCTGAGGGCCACAATCAGGTAAGACCTGTGCACAGGGGCACAGGGGTAGAGGCTTCGACCCACCTAAATCTCTATGAAGCCTCCGGACTCCAGACCCTAATTTCGAAACCCGGAGAAAACAAAAATAATTGTTTTCTCCAACCGGAAAAACAATTCTGGAGCCCCTCACATATGTGAGACCCCTGTGTACTACAGTAGCAGGGCAACAGACCAGTCCAAGCGGTAGGCAAAAGCATAGTCCATAAAACAGGCCAGGGTCGGTTCACATGTAAGCAGTCCAAGCGGTAAGCAGTAGAGTAGTTGATAAAACAGGCCAGGGTCAGTTCACGTGGAGGCAGTCCAAACGGTAGGCAGAGGCATAGTCACAAAACAGGCCAGGGTCAGTTCACATGAAAGCAGTCCAAACGGTAGGCAGAGGCATAGTCAAAAAACAGGCCAGGGTCAGTTCACATGGAAGTATACAAAAGTAATCCTGCGCTGCTCACACGTAAAGAAAAAAGCAGCTAACACAACCATCAAAGTAAATGTGCAGAAAAAGGAAAAAAGTGTAGCGCTAAAACCTATTTTACCATGGGTGACTAGGTACACAATAAAGAGGATCACCAATAACGAGACCCCTTCAAAATTAAAAAGACCCGTTACACATGTTATGGGTCAAACAATAAATAACAATGTTTCAGTCTTTTAAATGAACAATGTAATAATCCTGTATCCCAAAACCGCAGACAAGCTGACTACCACCTGAAAAAGGTGAAGGCTTACCAGATGTGTTGGACCAAGTCGGGCATACGCCAAACTGGGTCAGATAAGGCTTGGGTGGTAGAGAGCTGTGGGTGTCTGTGATACCGCAGGCTGCCTGATTCCTCCAGCTGATGTTCGAGTTCTGGGTGATGTATGAAATTCAAAGGATGTAGATAGTTCTATGAATCCCCAGAGGGAGGGGGTAGGATATTCCGTATATGGTTCCCTCACAACGATCATTCATGGAGTACGGATGGGTAGGAAAAGAGAAAAGGGCCACATAGTGTGAATCCGTATAAAAGGTTTATTAAAAATTTTTTTTAAAAGGAAATACACTCACGTATAAGTCCAAATACAGCGCTGAAAAAACAAACAAAAAGTGGCGACAATGGGGTCCTTCCCGACGCGTTTCGTCCTACAAAGGCGTCATCAGATGACGCCTTTGTAGGACGAAACGCGTCGGGAAGGACCCCATTGTCGCCACTTTTTGTTTGTTTTTTCAGCGCTGTATTTGGACTTATACGTGAGTGTATTTCCTTTTAAAAAAATTTTTTAATAAACCTTTTATACGGATTCACACTATGTGGCCCTTTTCTCTTTTCCTACCCATCCGTACTCCATGAATGATCGTTGTGAGGGAACCATATACGGAATATCCTACCCCCTCCCTCTGGGGATTCATAGAACTATCTACATCCTTTGAATTTCATACATCACCCAGAACTCGAACATCAGCTGGAGGAATCAGGCAGCCTGCGGTATCACAGACACCCACAGCTCTCTACCACCCAAGCCTTATCTGACCCAGTTTGGCGTATGCCCGACTTGGTCCAACACATCTGGTAAGCCTTCACCTTTTTCAGGTGGTAGTCAGCTTGTCTGCGGTTTTGGGATACAGGATTATTACATTGTTCATTTAAAAGACTGAAACATTGTTATTTATTGTTTGACCCATAACATGTGTAACGGGTCTTTTTAATTTTGAAGGGGTCTCGTTATTGGTGATCCTCTTTATTGTGTACCTAGTCACCCATGGTAAAATAGGTTTTAGCGCTACACTTTTTTCCTTTTTCAGTTCACATGGAAGGCAGTGGCATGGTTATTTGGGAAAGAATGAAAAATGGTCAGCAAAAAAAATGGAAAATGAAAATGGGGAAATGGTTAAAAATATGGGCTAATATTTTATGGATGTGTGATAAATTTGGAAGCATTCACCAATGCAAAGGCCAGGTTGGGAGGGACACTGGGGACAATGGTAGCTGGTATCTCTTCTAAATTCTCTTTTGGTGCACACGCGACATTTTTTTTGCCGTCTTTGGCCTGCTTCAGATGGTGGGATGCTGAAGAGGAAGTGGCACTCATGGAGTCGGCAAACAGCCTCAGAGCGAAGGTCTTCTTGGGGGGGTCTTTGGTGATAGATGAGGGACGTGACAACTTCTTCTATGAATTTTAGGAAGGGGGCGGGGCTTTCAATGGATTTGGTGCAGACTACGTAGAAATTGTAAATGGCCAAATGGATGAGATAAATTGCTACCTTCTTATACCAGAATCGGGACCTCCTTATTGACAAATAGGGCTGAATCATTTGATCGTTAAAATCTACCCCCCCATGTAGAGATTATAATCTTGGACACATGTTGGCTTTTCAATGGGACCTTGTCTTCTTTGTACCACAACTGCAGTGTCTTCATGGATGGTGGACATCATGTGCATGTCCCTCTTATCCTTCCACCTCAAGGCCAGCACTTCGTTGCATCTCAATGATGCTCTTTCCCCCCTTCGCAGCTTTTTGTTCACTAAAGATTGTGGGAAGCCCTTTCTATTTTTTCTGGAGGTTCCACAGGCCAGGGTTTTTGCGATGTATAAGTGTTTGAAAAGGGGCAGGCTGGTGTAAAAGTTGTCAACGTAAATGTGATATCCTTTGTTTAGAAGTGGGTATGCCAGGTCCCATACAATCTTTCCAGTTGTGCCCATGTAGGCCGGGCACTCAGGGGGCTGGAGCTGGGAATCTTTTCCTTCATATATGCGGAATGCGGCACAGTGGTGTAGTGGTAGCACTCTCGCCTAGCAGTAAGAAGGGTCACTGGTTCAAATCCCAACCATGACACTACCTGCTTGGAGTTTGCATGTTCTCCCTGTGCCTGCGTGGGTTTCCTCCGGGTACTCCGGTTTCCTCCCACACTCCAAAGACATGCTGGTAGGTTAATTAGATCCTGTCTAAATTGTCCCTAGTATGAATGTGAGTTAGGGACCTAAGATTGTAAGCTCCTTGAGGGTAGGGACTGATGTGAATGTACAATGTATATGTAAAGCGCTGCGTAAATTGACAGCGCTATATAAGTACCTGAATTAAATAAATAAAAATAATACAAATATCCCGTGGCTCTCTCACAAAGCTTGTATAACTTTACTCTGTATCTGGCCCTTTTGCTAGGAATATACTGCTTTATTGCTAGCCGGCCTGAAAAGGGTACCAGGGACTCATCGATGCAAATTTTCTGATCGGGGACATAGAGTTCTGCAAATTGTTGAGAAAAGAAATGTATCAGTGGGCGAATCTTGTATAACTTGTCGTAATTTGGATGATTGTGGGGAGGGCACTGGGTGTTGTCGCTGAAGTGAAGAAAGTGCATTATCATCTTGTATCGGGACCTGGACATTAGGGCAGAATAAATGGGCATATTGTAGATGGGGTGGGTGGACCAATAGGCATGTCCTTCATTTTTTTTTGTAATCCCCATGTTTAGGGTGAGGCCCATAAACATTTTGAACTCCTCCAAATTCAGATCTCTCCACTCAAAAGGACGGGTATAGGATGATTGGGGGTTGTTGGCAATATATTGCTGGGCATACAAATTTGTCTGGTCCACAATAAATTGCAGCATAGTGTCGGGCAAAAACATATGAAAGAAATCAATCTCTGAGAAATTTTGGGTGTTGGTCTGCACACCTGGCAGTGCTGTGAACGGGGGGATAATTGGCGATGCCGAGTTGGAAGGCAGCCATATTGGGTTGGCAAGACCATCTGGCATGTATGTAGAGGCCCTGGCTCTTGGGGGGTGTGACACTCCAGTAGTTGGATTGGAATTTCCTGTGCTGGTACTCAGGCGTGATGTGGCAGGACTGGTACTGGGTCTGGGCATTTGTTCCTGGGGCCTATCGCCGGCAGCAGCGCTGGTACTGGGCAATTGTTCCCGGGGCCTAACGCTGGTGGCAGCGCTGGTACTGGGCCTGGGAATTTGTTCCTGGGGCCTATTGGTGGTGGCAGCGCTGGTACTGGGCATTTGTTCCCGGGGCCTAACGCTGGCGGCAGCGCTGGTACTGGGCCTGGGAATTTGTTCCTGGGGCCTATTGGTGGTGGCAGCGCTGGTACTGGGCCTGGGAATATAATCCTGGTTTTCAGAGTGCCGTGCCCTTTTGGGAGGGACCCATTCTTCCTCCGAATCATTTGTCGATTCACTATTTGGTTCAAATGCCGAACTTGAATCAGAATCCAAATTGGAATCTGATGAGAACTCCCCGTTGCTCTCATCGGTCATGGAGAGGATCTGGAACGCCTCCTCACTGCTGAATACTCTTTTGGACATGACGCGGTGTGACAGGTGGCAGGTGACGGTCACTGATGGGCTGTGCGATAGGTGGCAGCTGATGTTCACTGATCGGTGATGACGGTGTGACAGGCGATGGTCACTGATGGGTGACAGGCCACGGACAGTTACTGGTGATGGGTGACGGTCACTAAAAGGTGACAGGTGATCGGTGATGGCTGACGGTCACTGATGGGTGACAGGTGATGGGTAACGGGTGATGGCTGGCGGTCACTGATGGGTGACGGGTGATGGCTGGCGGTCACTGATGGGTGACGGGTGGCGGTCACTGATGGGTGACGGGTGATGGCTGGCGGTCACTGATGGGTGACGGGTGATGGCTGACGGGTGACATGTGCACCGCTGATGGTCACTGATTTGTGACGGGTGACAGGTGCACCGCTGATGGTCACTGATTTGTGACGGGTGACAGGTGCACCGCTGATGGTCACTGATTTGTGACGGGTGACAGGAGCACCGCTGGCGGTCACTGATGGGTGACGGGTGAGGGCTGGCGGTCACTGATGGGTGACGGGTGATGGCTGGCAGTCACTGATGGGTGACGGGCGACGGCTGGCGGTCACTGATGGGTGACGGCTGGCGGTCACTGGTGGGTGACGGGTGACGGCTGGCGGTCACTGATGGGTGACGGGTGATGGCTGATGGTCACTGATTTGTGACGGATGACAGGAGCACCGCTGGTGGTCACTGATGGGTGATGGCTGGCGGTCACTGATGGGTGACGGCTGGCGGTCACTGATGGGTGATGGGTGACGGCTGGCGGTCACTGATGGGTGACGGCTGGCGGTCACTGATGGGTGATGGGTGAGGGCTGGCGGTCACTGATGGGTGACGGGTGATGGCTGACGGGTGACAGGTGCACCGCTGATGGTCACTGATTTGTGACGGGTGACAGGTGCACCGCTGATGGTCACTGATTTGTGACGGGTGACAGGTGCACCGCTGACGGTCACTGTTGGCAGTCCCTTATGTGACAGGTGCACTTTATTGGGTGACACTGGTGACTGTTGGGTGATAGATGACAATTGGGGGGGGCGATGGGACAGGTGTGGTGTTGGTGCAGACACTACAGAACACAGATCGGTAACTCACTGCTTCTGGCTCTTCTCTCCTCACACTGGAAACGGTGTGTGAGGAGAGAAGAGCTGGTAACAGCTAGTTACTGCTCTGTGTTTACATTTATGATCGGGTGTGAATGGATCACAGCCGATCACGTGGGTAAACAGCCAGCCAATGGCTGTTTACCAGCGTCGGTGACGAGTAGTGTTCCCGGGAACACTCTGTCACCGACGTGCACGCGCAGCGTGCTCGCGATCGCGCGCAGCGTGCTCGCGATCGCGCGCATGCGCTGTGCACAATGGGGTGGACCTATCTGTGATTGGCCATGACTTCATCACGGCCGATCACGTGGTAAACAGCCATGTCCAATGGCTGTTCACCCCCCTCGGTGGCGAGCAGTGTCTCCGTGACACGCCGCCACCGAAGGAACAGGGATGCGCGCGCACGATCGCGCGCATTCCCTGTTTAAATGGGAGGACGTCATATGACGCCCTCCCGCAACAAGAGCCGCGCCGCCTGGCCGTCAATTGACGGCCGGCGGTCGGCAGGCGGTTAAAGATTGCTGTTCACAAGAGCAAACCATCCAACTTGAAGTCTGACCACAGATTTTCTATTGGGTTGAGGTCTGGGCTTTGACTAGGCCATTCCAACACATTTACATGTTTCCCCTTATTTTTTTTTTTTATAATTTATTTATTTTTCTTTTATATAAACAGGATAGAAATGAACAATCCTTCTGTATATTACATTCCATTTCTGCACATACAGCCAGACAAGAAACAAACAAAAAAAAAAAAAAACCATGATAATAACTTGTTACATTCCATTCCATCTACTCCTGTCTGTTTCTAATATATTATCCAATAAAGATGGATAAAAGAATGAACCCAAATAAACATAAAGAAGTCACAAAAGTGGCAAAGACAAAGAAATCTCCGCTCTCATTTCCGCCCTTTATGTTGTTACTTCTTGCTGCGCCAGGAGGGGGGCACTTCCCCCAGACCATAATACTCCAACTACCTCTCAGTATTCCGACTGCAGTTCCTATTTATAGTCCATTTCCCCCTCCTTTCCTTACCCCCCTCCCAAAAAAAAAAAAAAAAGTAACTTCCCTGCTCCCCCCCCCCCCCCCCCTTTAATTTGTATCAATTCGTTTTTTCTCTTCCTCCGAAGAAATAAAACAGTTCCATGGCGACCACGTTTTTAAATAAATTTCCCTTTTTTTTCCTAGTTGTCCAGACTAGATCTTCGATCCTGTTTACTTCCTCTACTTTCCTAAGCCACATACTTACTGTAGGGGGTTGTGCCTGTTTCCACTTAAGCGGGATGCATGCTTTAGCTGCATTCACCAAATGACACAAAATAGAGTTCCTATATATTTTCCCCGGAATCTCTGACAGATGCAAAAGGAAAAAAGCTGGGTCTTCCTGTATTTCCACATCGCTAAATTTTAGAATTATTTCCCGAACCTCCCTCCAAAATGTTCTCACTCTGGGACAAGACCAAAAAACATGTAAAAAAGTCCCCTGTTCTATCTGGCATCACCAGCATCTGTCTGATGCATTCGTGAAACATTTTTGAAGTTTATCTGGGGTTTTGTACCATTGTGAAATGATTTTATAATTAGTTTCCTGTATTTTGGTACATATTGCTGTCTTAAATATTGAATGTATCATATTCGTTTTTTGTTCCTCCGAAAAGGTCCTCCCCAAATCTGTTTCGCATTTCCGGAGGAAAGGTAACTGATAGTTCTCCAATGGTTTAATCAACAACGCATACATTCTGGAGACAGCATGCTTTATTGGTTCAGTCTCCATACATTATTTCTCAAGTGGTAACAGATTCCAATCAGGAGGACTTGGCGGTACCCTAGCACATAGATAATGTCGTAGTTGTACCGACAACCAAAAATTTAATTGGAAGGGGCCATTTCTGTCTACCAATTCCTGCACTGTTGGCCATCTGCCAGATCTCAGAAAATGCGATGCCTGATACACTCCCCGTTTGATCAGGACGTCAAAAGGTCCTTTTTGTGTTCCTAATATGAATTGCGGGTTCCCCAATATAGGTACTAAGGGTGATTCCTGTGTTGATAACTTACCCTTGAGGTTATAACAGACACGGAGGGTAGATCCTATTGTTGGGTGTGTCTTAGTTTTAGATGCCAAATCCTTAAAACACCAAGGGGCCCTATACAGTAACTCCCCACTCTGCGCTTGTTCCAATCCTGGCCAGATTTTAAGTTCTCCATGTCGGCACCAATCCAACAGGCAGCCCAGATGTACTGCCTGGTAATATTTATATATATCTGGGACAGCCAGCCCCCCGTTTTGTTTTGGTAGGGACAACAGTGTCCTCCTGATCCTAGGATGTTTGTGTGCCCAGATGAATTTTGTAAATAATATTTGTATATTTCTAAAGAACTTCCTAGCGATTGCAATTGGGATTGCCTGAAGGAGGTACAGAATCTTTGGTAGAATATTTATCTTAATTATATTGCTTCTTCCAAACCAGGAATGTAATCCCTTATGCCATCTCTCCAATAAGCCTCGCACCTTTTTTAACCCCCCTGGCGGTATTCCCGAGTCTGGCTCGGGGTGGATTTTACATACCAAAAGCGGTATCCCCGAGCCAGACTCGGGCTTGCATCGCAGGATCCAGGAAGAGATTACTTACCTTGTCCCCTGGTTCCTGCGATGTCTCCCCGCTGTGATCGGCGAGCCGCTGTGTCTCGCTCGATTCACAGTGCCGAGCTCCGTTCCCTGCGAGCGTTGCGACGCACGGGGACGGAGTTCGGCGGTAAATTCAAAAGTGAAACACATAGTATAGATACAGCATACTGTAATCTTACAGATTACAGTACTGTATCAAATAACTACACATCCCCTTTGTCCCTAGTGGTCTGCCCAGTGTCCTGCATGCAGTTTTATATATATAAAACTGTTCTTTCTGCCAGGAAACTGGAGATTGTCCATAGCAACCAAAACTGTCTCTTTACATCAAAAGTGGTTTTAGACCAGCTAGAAAAAAGCGATAATAAATTATAATCACTTGCAGAATTGAGCGATAGTGATTTGTGGGGAGATCCGTCATCAAACACTAAAAGTAATAAAAGCTAAAATTCTGCAACTGTGCAAATTTCAGTGTTTTTGATTTGATTACATTATTATATAATTTTTATTATTATTATATTATTATGTGTTTTAATTATTTATAGTTATTTATTATATTATAATTTTTTATTTCGTTTTTCAAACTTTATCATATGTCTACTAGACTCTTGTTTGGACAGATTTAAGTGAACTATTCCTAAGAATTACAGGCCTACAATATGAAACGCCATATTTCTGTGCAAAATAATTGTACTGCTTTCAGCACCTAAAATCTGAAATAATCATACCGCCAGGGAGGTTAACGCTGGTGGGAAATTAAGCTCATATGTTTTAGAAGGGTCCACTGCTATACAAGTCCCTAGATACTTCAGGAATTGATCTGCCCATTTAAATTTATAATTTGCTTTTAATGACATCATTTCTTTCGGGACAGCTACCGCCAATGCCTCTGATTTAGAGAAATTTATCTTGAAAAAGGACAGTGTACTGTATGTCTCAATTTCTCTAAATAAGTTTGGGAGTGAGATTATGGGATTGGTCATTGGGAAGAGCATATCATCTGCATATGCTGCAACTTTATGTTGAGTTCCTCCTACCGTTATTCCCCAAATATCCTTATTAAGCCGAATTCTACATAACAGAGGTTCCAGTATCAGTGCAGACAATAAAGGGGACAGTGGGCATCCCTGCCTTGTCCCATTCCTTATCGCAAATGGGGGGAGACTACTCCGTTTACCTTCACTTGAGCTTTAGGTTCTTTATACATGCCTGCAATCCATCTAATCATTTTCCCTCCCAGTTTTATGTGACAAAGGACTGCAAACATGAACCCCCATCCCACCCTATCAAATGCCTTCTCCGCATCTGTTCCTAGGAACACACACGGAGTCTTAGTTGAGTTTGCTATATGCATCAAATTCAGGGTTTTGATGGTATTATCCCTTGCTTCTCTTGTTGGAGCAAACCCTACCTGATCCTGATGGATCAGGAAGGGTAATTGCTGTTGTAGTCTTAAGGCTATAATTTTACTGAATATTTTTAGATCCGCATTCAATAAGGATATTGGCCTATAACTTCCACATTGCTTTGGATCCTTTCCTTCTTTTGGAATCACTGCTATCATAGCTCTTAATGTCTCTGAATGGAAAGAGGCTCCCTCCCCCAGCTCATTAAACATTTTAACCAGATAAGGTCCCAATATTGATGAGAATAACTTATAGTAATGGGGCGAGAGCCCATCTGGTCCCGGTGCCTTCCCTATTTTTGCTAATCGTATTCCTCTCTGTACCTCTTCTAAAGTAATTGGCGAGTCCAACTCATCCTGCGCACTAGTTGACAGGCACGGCATTCCACTTGCTTTTAGATACTCCTCCATCACTGTTCAATCTGGTGCGTCCATATTCAAATTGTAAAGTGAAGAGTAGAACTCGCCAAACACCTCGGCTATCTGTCCAGGCATCCCAACCTCCTCCCCATCTCTTTTCCTCACTGAGGGAATAAACGTCCTTGCATGCATTTCACGTAATGCGCCTGCAAGTTGCCTGCCACATTTATTGCCTGACTCGTAGCTACACTTACGTCCAATTTGTAATGCCATTTTGGCTCTATATTGTAATAGATCAGTTACTTGTCTACGGGGCATTTAATAATTCTCGTTCCACTTTTGCAGTCTGAACATGTTTATGTTGTGCCTCTAAGCCTTGGCTTTTGGACAGTAGCGTAGTTAATTTGGCTTCCCTCTCTTTCTTTATTCTTGGTGTCTGTCTGTCAAGTTGTATTTTAAAAAGATTGTTTCCCACTTAAACCACTCAAGTGTTGCTTTAGCAGTGTGTTTGGGGTCATTGTCCTGCTGGAATGTGAACCTCTGTCCTAGCCTCTAAATCACACACAGAGTGGTACAGGTTTTGCTCAAGAATATCCCTTTATTTAGCACCATCCATCTTTCCCTCAACTCTGACCAGTTGAAAAACATCGCCACTGTGGGGATGGTGTTCTTTGGGTGATGTGTTGGGTTTGCGCCAGACATAGCATTTTCTTTGATGGCCAAAAAGTTAAATTTTAGTCTCATCAGACCAGAGCACCTTCCTCCCACATGCCTTTTTGCAAACTCAAAACGTGTCATTTTGTTTTTGCTGAAAGTAATGGCTTTCTTCTGGCCACACTGCCATAAAGCCCAACTTTATGGAGCATACAGCTTATTGTCGTCCTATGTACAGATACTTCAGTCTCTGTTGTGGAACGCTGCAGCTCCTCCAGGGTTACCTTAGGTCTTTGTGCTGCCTCTCTGATTAATACCCTCCTTGCCCAGTCCGTGAGTTTTGGTGTGTGGCCGTCTCTAAGAGCAGGTTTACTGTCGTGCCATGTTCTTTCCATTTGGTTATGATAGATTTGATGGTGCTCCTAGGGATCATCAAAGATTTGGATATTTTTTTATAACCTAACCCTGAATTGTACTTCTCAACAACATTGTCCCTTACTTGTTTGGAGAGTTCCTTGGTCTTCATGGCAGTGTTTGTGGTGCCTCTTGCTCAGGTGTTGCAGCCTCTGGGGCCTTTCAAAAAAGGTGTGTATATGTAATGACAGGTCATGTGACACTTAGATTGCACACGGGTGGACATTATTTCACTAATTATGTGACTTCTGTAATTGGTTGCACCAGAGCTTTTTATGGGCTTCATAACAAAGGGGGTGAATACATACACACATGCCAATTATCAGTTTTTTATTTCTGAAAAATAGTTTTATGTATGTATTTTTCTCATTTTACTTCACCAACTTAGACTATTGTGTTCTAATCCATCACATATAACTCAGATTAAAAAAAACATTGCACTAAAGGCTGTAATGTAACAAAATAGGTAAAAAGCCAAGGGGGTGAATACTTTTGCAAGGCACTGTATAATGACAATTGCTAACATTTCATATAAGCTTTACACATGTTAAAAATATTGAAAATTACTTTCAAAATCACAATAATTTTGCAGCTTTAATTAAAGTAAATCTTCCAGATAGCAAGAATCCCTTGCCACAAATTTGTGGCAGTGTTGCATTTTAAATCTGTTAACTTGCTGCACATTTTCTCTGGCAAGTTGTACACTTGCAGAGCACTTGAAGCACAAGTTCCAGTTGACACTTTTCCAATCTGTAGCAAATTTTCGTGGCAAGTCTCTAGCAAGAGATAAGTTGCAGTGGTGAGTCTACAGCATGACAATTCAGTCACAGTGACCCCTGTGGTGGGATGACTATTGCACAACATAACTGAACCAGAACTTGCAGCAGACTTGCAGAACGTTTGCAAAGAATGTTGATCTGGAGTCATGCAATGTGGACTTGCTGCAAATGTGCAAATGTGCAACAAACTTGTTAAGTTTGGCAAGTCTAGCAATAGCTTAGCAAGTCATTTTCAAACTTGCAGCTCAATTGCTTGCTTTCTGGGATGGGGTTGATTGGCTAAATGCATTTAGGGTGTTCACTTTGCAAGGGACGATCACCTTGTAAAACAACCCATTCAGTTTAAAACTGAAATGAAAGGCAAAACATTTGTGTATGTATATATATATATATATAACAAAAATATATAAATACCTTGTTTTCCCTTTTTTATAAGTGATCACATACCCTCTGTTCTCAGCTGCATAAGAGCTGGGGGGGAGGAGAAGCAACAGCACACTGAGCTTCTCATTGATCTGTGCAGAGTGAGCGTGTCAGGACAAGTCTGATTATTGAAGGAGATCAGGCTGAGTTCCTAGCAGAGCAAGAGAACTGACCATGCGATGCTCTCCTGCTTAGTGTGGTCAGTTTTTAATAGGCAAGCAGAGGGACTGGCAGGAACACCAGGGATTTCACACAAAGGAAGCAATCCAAAGAACAGGATACTTTCTAATACAGATACATAGTACAGCAGGTACATATCTGGAACTTGAAATGCTGGGGTAACAAGCACTTTAACTTGGTGAATGAGGCGAAGCACTGCTGAATTCCATCCAAGTTAAATCAAGTTAAAGCAAAAGTACTGCTTTATTTCCTTGCATGTGATTGGGTTTTCTTTGCAAACTGCATGTACACCACATTCACTAAGCTAAGAAAAAAATCCTTTGCAGGGTGGAATTTACTTTGCAAAGTGAATATCCTATTTACCTTTAGTAAATCAACCACAGTATGCATAAGGGTAAATTTACTAAAGGCAAAGAGGCAGTTTACTTTTTTTTTTTAGTTGTGTGTGATTTGGGTATTCTTTGAAAAGTGAAATCTTACCACATTCTCTAAGCTCTGGGGAAAATTCCCTTGCAAAGTGAACAGTTCATTAGCCAGAGTAAATCACCCCATAGTGAGTAATAAATAAGAACCCTTAAAATCCCTGTTTATAGGTACAAAGATCTGAAGACATGAAAGATAGTTTTAAAGGTTTTGGATGCTGCCCCATTTATATGGAGCCCAGGGTTGTTACTTTATCTGGGCTCTGAGTCTGATTGATACAACCCTGACTGTGGTGGAAAATAGGGATTTTATTATACTAAAACTCACCTATTCTCACTGTACACTGAGATGTTCTTCCCAGTTGATCTCCATGGCAGATTAGATCTTGCAAATTATTCCCTATGGATACCAGGCTGGTTACACTGTTTAGTTCATTCTTTATTGTTCCATTGAAGGTCAGGGACACATTAGCTGCTGGATGTCCTCCTGACCAGGAACAGCCAAGTTTAATATTCTGTCCATCAGGAAGAGCGGTGCAAGCAATGTTTCCTTCTGGGTTCCCTACGAAATGTAAATTGTTATCAACATTATCATCAACATTATCATAATCAGTTATCTATTCTAAATCTATATGTTTACCTTTAGACAGGGGCGTTGCTAGGTGGCAAAAAGACCAGGGGCTTCAGCCTGAAGTCAGAGCCCAGCATGGGGGGGGGGGGGGCAGTGGGTGGTGGGGTTGTATGGAGGGGGTGTTACCTACCTGACACACACTGACCTACCTGACACACACTGACCTATCTGACATGCACTGACTTACCTGGCTGACATACACTGACCTACATGACATACACTGACCTACCTGACATGCACTGACCTACCTGACACACACTGACCTATCTGACATGCACTGACCTACCTGGCTGACATACACTGACCTACATGACATACACTGACCTACCTGACACGAACACCTACCTGACATGCACTGACCTACCTGATACGCTCTGACCTACATGACACACACTGACCTACCTGGCATACACTGACCTACATTGACCTACCTGACACACACTGACCTACCTGGCATACACTGACCTACATTGACCTACCTGACATGCACTGACCTACCTGACATGCACTGACCTACTTGGCTGACATACACTGACCTACCTGACACACACTGACCTACCTATCTGACATACACTGACCTACATGACACGCACTGACCTACCTGGCTGACATACACTGACCTACCTGACATACACTGACCTACCTGACACACACACTGACCTACCTATCTGACATACACTGACCTACATGACATGCACTGACCTATCTGGCTGGCATACACTGACCTACCTGACACACACTGACCTACCTGACACGCACTGACCTACCTGACATGCACTGACCTACCTGACATGCACTGACCTACCTGAAACGCACTGACCTACCTGGCTGACATACACTGACCTACCTGACACACACTGACCTACCTATCTGACATACACTGACCCACACTGACCTACCTGACATGCACTGACTTACCTGACATGCACTGACTTACCTGACATGCACTGACCTACCTGCCCTTGCCCCCTTAAAGCCTAAGTTTATTTATTTAAAATTAGCCAAGGGGCAGTCAAATGAAGCCACTGTGCCATCAATAGCAGCCACTGTGCCCCATCAAATGCAGCCACTGTGCCGCATCAAATGCAGCCACTGTGCCAATCAAATGCAGCCACAGTACCATCAATTGCAGCCACTGTGCCCCGTCAAATGAAGCCACTGTGCCCTGTCAAATGAAGCCACTGTGCCCTGTCAAATGAAGCCACTGTGCCCTGTCAAATGAAGCCACTGTGCCCTGTCAATTGCAGCCACTGTGCCCTGTCAATTGCAGCCACTGTGCCCATCAAATGAAGCCACTGTGCCCATCAAATGAGGCCACTTTGCCCATCAATTTCAGCCACTGTGCCCCATCAAATGAAGCCACTGTGCCCCATCAAATGAGAGAGAGAGAGAGACAGAGAGAGAGAGACCTTTTTTTTCTTGAATCTTCTCGTCTGTGACTTCTGCCCCCCCCCCCAGCCGACATGGCTGTTATTCTATTCTCCTGCTGCTGGGCTGGCTGCTTAACACAGCATAACTCTGAAGGTAGAGGGAGAAGGGGCGTCGCTGTGCCGGCGTTCTCCTGATCTCCTGCTGCTTTCCTCAGGCCGGGCGGCATATCACTCCGCCTGTAACAGTCAGTGCAGTGGGCGCCACAACGGCCGGATCACACAGGTAAAATGTGGCTGCCACTGCTGCTGTCTATCTTCTTTTCTCTCCCTTTCTATACACTGCAGGGCCCGGCGTTTAGACACTTGGGGCTACTGCCTCTACATTCAGGGCTCCAGCCTCAATAGCCACCCCTTAACGACGCCTATGCCTGTAGATAATCTCACACATAAATGAGAAACAGAGAAATTTGCATGTACACTATATTACCAAAAGTATTGGGACACCTGCCTTTACATGTATATGAAGTTTAATGGCATCCCAGTCTTAGTCCATATGGTTCAATATTGAGTTGGCCCACCCTTTGCAGCTATAACAGCTTCAACTATGCTGGGAAGGTTGTCCACAAGGTTTAGGAGTGTGTCTATGGGAATGTTTGAACATTCTTCCAGATGCACATTTGTGAGGTTAGGCACTGATGTGGATGAGAAGGCCTGGCTTGCAGTCTCTATCTCAAAGATGTTCTATCAGATTTAGGTCATGACTCTGTGCAGGCTAGTCAAGTTCCTCCACCCCAAACTCTTCATCCATGTTTTTATGGACCTTGCTTTGTGCACTGGCCCAAATCATTTGGTGGAGGGGGGATTATGGTGTGGGGTTGTTTTTCAGGGGTTGGGCTTAGCCCCTTATTTCCAGTGAAAGGAACACTTAAGGTGTGAGCATACCAAGACATTTTGGACAATTTCATGCTTCCAACTTTGTGCGAACAGTTTGGGGTGGCCCCTTCCTGCTCCAACATGTTTGCGCACCAGTGCACAAAGCAAAGTCCATAAAGACATGGAAGAGTGAGTTTGGGGTGGAGGAACTTGACTGGCCTGCACAGAGTCCTGAAGTCAACCCGATAGAACACCTTTGGGGTGAATTAGAGTGGGAACTGTGAGCCAGGACTTTTTGTCAGTGCCTGACCTCACAAATGCACTTCTGGAAGAATGGTCAAACATTCCCATAGACTCACTCCTAAACCTTGTGGACAGCCTTCCCAGAAGAGTTGAAGCTGTTATAGCTGCAAAGGGTGGGCCAACTCAATATTGAACCCTACGGACGAAGACTGGGATGCCATTAAAGTTCATGTGCGTGTAAAGGCAGGTGTCCCAATACTTTTGGAAATATAGTGTATGTATGGACATTAGAAATGGGTGTACAGCGGGAAAAAAAATGTGTTATTCAATTTTTACAATCTGCTGACTGTATACTCATATGTCAGGGCTGCTTTAAAGTGGTTGTAAACCCTAACAATGACTTTTTAGCTTGCTCCATTTTGGTGTGTTAAATATATAGTTGATGCATGCTGTTATATCTTTTTTATAAGTGCAAAAAAAAAAAATCTGTCAATCTTTGTTAGAAATTCAAAGCTGTCCTATATCCTCTAAACATGTTCTGTGTTAACACAAATAAACTATTTATCTCTCCCAATTCTTATCTTGGTATTACAAGTCAGCTAGTGCCTATGTTTTGGAGCTGAATTCAGTGGGATGGATTTAAAGAGAAAAAAAGCTTTTTTTGGGCATACATGTCCTGTGGATCACTGGATAACAAAAGAGCAAAAAAAATGTGTACTCCTGAGTCAACTGATAGCAGGTTATTGCCTGTTATCATCTGATCTGGCAGAGCCGCTGCAGGCTTTGGAAGATTCCCAACAATATTGTTGGGATCCACCCTGCTGCCTGACTGACAGCTGGCTCTGCTTTTCAGTGAGCAACTGAGAACTGGAACCAGCCAGGTCCACGTCCTGGTACTCCAGTGAGCACCGGAAGAGCAGAGCTAAGAGCGGTGACTGCCACTCAGTGCTCTCCTCTTCGAGCAGACAAGCAACTGAATCATCAGCGGTCATGTGATCCTTCAGTTCTCGAGTTTAAAGCGGATGTGGGACAGCTGCAGCATCAGGCCAATGCTGCATCATAGAGCTGACCATGAATGTTTGTTTTTCATTATGCCCATTCGTCTCCTTTAAGTAGTTTAGCAAAACAAAACTGAGAAGGGCTAAAACCACTTAGTCCACAGTAAGAATTTAATAGCTAAGTGCGTTTCTAATAGATCAACAGGTATTTTTCTGCTTTTGCAGTGTCTTCAAAGTAAGGTGACCAGAATTTTAAAATTAAATCCGGGGACATCTTTTTTTTTATTGACAAATGGTAAACTATTTTATAAGCATGTTTTCCTCAAATTATATATACAGTATGTGGTGTGTGTGTATGGAATGATTGTATGATATATACGTTATTTCTCACATTTCGTCCATAAATAAAGATTAAAAAAAAGATACTTCTTAGAATTTTTTGTGATATCACTACCAAATGTTATGAAGAAAAGATAGAGTGAAGAGTTCAGGAGCATGCTACATAAAGAATGCAGGGCCCAGGAGTGCACTACATAAAGAATGCAGGGCTCAGGAGTGCACTACATAAAGAATGCAGGGCTCAGGAGTGCACTACATAAAGAATGCAGGGCTCAGCTGTGCCCATCTATGCAGCCTCACCAGTGCCCAACAATGCAGCCTCACCAGTGCCCATCTATGCAGCCTCACCAGTGCCCAGCAATGCAGCCTCACCAGTGCCCAGCAATGCAGCCTCGCCAGTGCCCAGCAATGAAGCCTCACCAGTGCCCAACAATGCAGCCTCACCTGTGTCCAGCAATGCAGCCTAACCTGTGCTCAACAATGCAGCCTCACCAGTGCCCAAGAATGCAGCCTCACCTTTGTCCAGCAATGCAACCTAACCTGTGACCAACAATGCAGCCTCACTAGTGCTCAACAATGCAGCCCCACCTGTGCCCAGGAATGAAGCCTCACCTGTGCCCAGGAATGAAGCCTCACCAGTGCCCAGCAATGCAGCCTCACCAGTGCCCAGCAATGCAGCCTCGACTGTGCCAGGGAATGCAGCCTCATCTGTGCAGGGGATCAGAAAGGAAGAGGTGAGCCGGTCAGATCATCACACGGAATGACGTCGCCCGCTGTGACAGCTTTAATTTGAATTGCACACAAGTTCTCCCTCCTGGATCGGCTCCCATCTATGATAGACAGCACATGTCCCGGCATTGGACAAGTGAGCTATCTGTCAAAGGAGGCAAGGCATCCAACAATTCAAATTAAAGATGACACAGCTCACACACTTCACCTTGATTTCTTCTGGAGTTTTATTTCCTTCTTCTTTAGTTTTATCACTCTCACCTCATCACTTGTAAAGGTCTCGTGTCCACTATTGTTTGTTTTTTCATCTGGTGGTTTTTTACACCATGTTCATTAGCACTCTCCATTCACACTCTATATATATATATATATATTTATTTCACCTCTCTGAGCATGGGCAATTCACCTATCATGTCTGTCATGACACTTATTAGTATAGAACAACCAACAAGCGACTATATGTATTATTAAATCCCTACAGCATATTTTGGACTTTTACTCTGGGGTCCGGTGTCTGGCTTGCCTCCTTGCTACACCCCCTTTCTCTCCCCCCCCGATATCTCCTCTTGGTTTCAGTGTAAAGTGTGGCCTCTCGTAGTTCCCTTTGGTTGGCGGGGCGAGTGTTCACCCCATTGATGGCGTGGGGGGTTCCACGCTAGGCTCCTGCCGAGTGGTCAGGATCCCTTTTTTTATTTTATCCCTTAGACATTCTTCTCAGGGAATACATCTTAAGGGATAAATACGAGAGACAAATAATAAAAGCCATGAATAGGGCTTTATATCAGCTTTTCATTCGCATTAAAGAGAAGTGGGGACTATCTTTAAGACCCACTGGCATGTCCTATGTCTAGATAAGACTCTTAAACTTGGGTATGGGTGGAAGCTCTGTTTTAAGAGTCTAATCTAGACATAGGACATGCCAGTGGGTCTTAAAGGTAGTCTCCACTTCTCTAAACTGCGAATGAAAAGATGATATAAAGCCCCATTTATTGCTTTTATTGTTTGTCTCTGATATTTTATCCTTTAAGATGTCTGGAGAATGTCTAAGGGATAAAATGGAGAACTGTCAAATGCTTTTGCAAAATCCTTATACACCACGTCTACTGGCCTACCTATGTTTAGATACAGATAAGTTAAAATGACTTTTATTAAAAGGTACTTATAATATTTTTATATAGGCTTACATGAGATATAAGTAAAGATTGTAATGGTCTAATGTTTAGTGTCGGCCGTTGCCAATTAGGTACTAAGAGATTGGTAGCCTGTGAGCATTACTCGAGTTACCACTAATGTGCACCTATTTAATAGAGCAGTTTCTGGCATTTAGAGCGTTAATCTCACTCAGAAATTTTCAGATAAATTCTGGAACGCCACGCCGTGAGACCACGCCCTTAGATGATGTCGTAATGACGAAACGCGTCAGAAGCGATCTTACGGCGTGCGGAAGTTACCTTTTACATTCCACAGCTTGAGAGAGATAACCGGAAGGTATGTTTGTAGGCCGATTAGCCTACCGAGATCTTCATATGTCTATTTCCCAAAGACAACCTCTGGATATGATGCTGAGCACGTGCACTCAACTTCTTTGGTCGACCATGGCGAGGCCTGTTCTGGTCTGGTCTTAGGTGTGAATGGGGAGCAGGTGTGTTAAATTTGGTGTTATCGCTCTCACTCTCTCATGCCGTTCCCTGGAAGTTCAACATGGCACCTAATGGCAAAGAACTCTCTGAGGATCTGAAAAAAAGAATTGTTGCTCTACATAAAGATGGCCTAGGCTATAAGAAGATTGCCAAGACCCTGAAACTGAGCTGCTGCATGGTGACCAAGACCATACAGCGGTTTAACAGGACAGGTTCTACTCAGAACAGGTCGTGCCATGGTCGACCAAAGAAGTTGACTGCACATGCTCATATCCAGAGATTGTCTTTGGGAAATAGATGTTTGCGTGCTGCCAGCATTGCTGCAGAGGTTGAAGGGGTGGGGGGGTCAGCCTGTCAGTGCTCAGACCATACGCCGCACACTGCATCAAATTGGTCTGCATGGCTGTCGTCCTAAAAGGAAGCCTCTTGTAAAGAATATGCACAAGAAAGCCTGCAAACAGTTTGCTGAAGACAAGCAGACTAAGGGCATTGATTACTGGAACCATATCCTGTGGTCTGATGAGACCAAGATAAACTTCTTTGGTTCTGATGGTGTCAAGTGTGTGTGGCATCAACCAGATGAGGAGTACAAAGACAAGTGTGCCTTGCCAACAGTAAAGCATGGTGGTGGGAGTGTCATGGTCTGCGGCTGCATGAGTGCTGCCAGCACTGGGGGGGCTACAGTTCATTGAGGGAACCATGAATGCCAACATGTACTGTGACATTCTGAAGCAGAGCATGATACCCTCCCTTCGGAGACTGGGACGCAGGGCAGTATTCCAACATGAAAACAACCCCAAACACACTTCCAAGATGACCACTGCCTTGCTAAAGAAGCTGAGGGTAAAGGTGATGGACTGG
This sequence comes from Aquarana catesbeiana, assembly GCF_042186555.1. Lineage (NCBI taxonomy): Eukaryota > Metazoa > Chordata > Amphibia > Anura > Ranidae > Aquarana > Aquarana catesbeiana. The sequence goes on along the minus strand of NC_133333.1, from coordinate 43,893,751 downwards.
CTAAGCATGTCTCCAGAACCATATTGAGCATCTGTGGGGCATCCTCAAATGAAAGGTGGAGGAGCGCAAAGTCTCTAACAAGTCTCTAACAAAGTCTCTAACAAGTCTCTAACAGTTCATTGAGGGAACCATGAATGCCAACATGTACTGTGACATTCTGAAGCAGAGCATGATACCCTCCCTTCGGAGACTGGGACGCAGGGCAGTATTCCAACATGAAAACAACCCCAAACACACTTCCAAGATGACCACTGCCTTGCTAAAGAAGCTGAGGGTAAAGGTGATGGACTGGCTAAGCATGTCTCCAGAACCATATTGAGCATCTGTGGGGCATCCTCAAATGAAAGGTGGAGGAGCGCAAAGTCTCTAACAAACACCAGCTCCGTGATGTCATCATGGAGGAATGGAAGAGGACTCCAGTGGCAACCTGTGAAGTGCTGGTGAACTCCATGCCCAGGAGGGTTAAGGCAGTGCTGGAAAATAATGGTGGCCACACAAAATATTGAAACTTTGGGCCCAATTTGAACATTTTCACTTAGGGGTGTATTCATTTTTGTTGCCAGCGGTTTAGACATTATTGGCTGTGTGTTGAGTTATTTTGAGGGGACAGCAAATTTACACTGTTATACAAGTTGTGCACTCACTATTTTATATTGTAGCAATGTGTAATTTCTTCAGTGTTGTCACTTTTGTGAGATACTGTGTATGTGTGTATATATATATATATATATATATATATATATATATATATATATATATATATATATATATATATTGTATATATATATATATATATATATATATATATAAAAAATGACAGGGTGAGATTCTGCCACTATGAAAATGGAGGAGAATGTGACAAATTAATGGTTAATGTGAGGTTCTGCACTATCATTTCTAAGCAGAGAAAGCTATGTTTTTGGTTTCTCTGGCTTCTGTAGTTCTGGATCTGAACTTTCAGTCCTGTGCCTGGATTTTACCAGGTGCCTGCAGTCTGTCTCTGTAAACAGGTGTGCAGGGTTGCTATATACTCCAACTGGGAGCCCTGAGCTATCCCCAGGTTTAAGACTGCTCCTAGTGTGGGAGACTGAAGGTCTCACTTAGGGTTTAGAGGGCCCCAGCCATAAGCCAAGAGACAGGGGGTCTCACTGAAGGGTCAGAGGAGCCCCAGGCAGAAACCAAGGAAAACAGAGGGTTTCACTGAGGAGTCAGAGGTGTCCCAGCTAACAGCCAGGAGATAGGAGGTCTTGTTCCAGTAGTCAGGTTGGCTCCTATCCATAAGCCAGAAGTGGGCTGTGTAGCAGGAAGCTGCAACTAAAGGCTGTGAGAGCCAAAGTGATCCAGGAGTGCTGGATACCACATTCAGAGGGACTAGTAAGAGAAGCAGTGGTGCTACCAACAAGTGAGCCAGGTGGCTCTGCATTTTTATTGTTTGATATTTGTGTGACAGAAACCCCTGCGTGGACAACTAATGTGCATGTGAACTTCTTGTTTATTTAATAAAAGTGGGCTACCATGCCCTAAAATTCAGTTTTGGACTGGCACAGCTCATTGTAAATGCATCTACATCTTGAATTAAATCCCCCAATAAACACACACATAAACACACACATATATGTGTATATATATACTGGCCACTTTATTAGGTACACCTTGCTAGTACCGGGTTGGACCCATTTTTGCCTTCAGAACTTCCTTAAATTTTCATGGCATAGATTCAACAAGGTGTTGGAAACATTCCTCAGAGATTTTTGTCCATATTGATATGATAGCATCACGCAATTGATGAAGATTTGTCAGCTGCACATCCAAAAGGCGCTCTATTGGATTGAGATCTGGTGACTGTGAAGGCCATTGGAGAACTGTGACCTCATTGTCATGTTCAAGAAACCAGTTTGAGATGATGTGAGTTTTGTGACATGGTGCATTACCCTGCTGGAAGTAGCTATCAGAAGATGGGTACACTGTAATCATAAAGGGATGGACATGATCAGCAACAATACTCAGGTAGTCCTTGGCATTTAAGCGATGCTCAGTTGGTACTAAGGGGCCCAAAGTGTGCCAAGAAATTATCCCCCACACCATTACACCACCACCATGTATACAAAATAATTCTGCGCTGCACAGAAAAAAGGGAGGAGAGCAGCTAACACAACCAACAAGATGTTAAATGAAAGGATAATACAATAAGCGTAGCGCTATAAAATTAGAAAACGTCCAATATAAAGGCCGTTAGGCCAACAATTCCAAAAATGTGTAATAAGGAAAGATCATCCATATATATGACAATAGGAAGTCTTCAGGAAAACATTTCAAAACAAGGACATATGACATCCAAAATGAAGACAGACACACTCCCACCGAGAGATGAGAAGGCTTACCAGATAGGATGGACCCAAAGGGGCATACGCCAAGTTGGGTCGGATAAGGCTTAGGTGGTGAGTGGCTGTAAGTGGCCCGGAGAGGCGATGTTTGTGTATGGTCCCACAAATTACTGTATCCCTCAAAGCGGTGCCCGAATCCGGAGGGGTGTGGATAGTCCCACAGATGTGGATGGTCCCACGAGTCCCGGGGGGATGGAATATTTGGAATGACCAACATGTAGTTGTATCCCTCAAGGCGATGTTTTATGAGCCAAAAGAAGATGGTAATAAATAGAGAAAATGAGGAATGGCCACATAGTGTGAATCCGTATTAAAAAAAGAAAAAATTATTAAAATGAAGAAATATGCTCACATGTAGATATAAAAAACAGCGCTATAAAAGAGTGGCGACAGTAGGGTCCTACCCAACGCGTTTCGTCTTCATAGACGTCATCTGGGGGGTTCCCCCCACTGTAGCCAACAGGATATATATAGGGGGTGCATCAGTATTCATGGGAATCAGCTCCACATATGAAAAAAACATCACTTCCGGTATTGGCCAAAATGGCCACCCGGCGTGCGTTCCACGCCTCATCTTAGCACTAATATGGGCACCGGAAGTGAAAAGATCCAAAAATGACATGGCTAACAAAAATATATAAAAATATCTATATATAAGAATGTAGTAAACTCGTAACGAGCCGAAAAGTGCAGTATACAGTGTGTAAAAGGTAAAGTCCCAAGTGAAAATACAAAACCGTTCGTTGTAAACAAGCGCGGCAATCTGCGCGCGCATCCAGGTATAGCCAAAAATACCGCGCATGCGCGATGTGCGCATGCGTAGTGGAAAAGACTAAGTGACGCTGGTGAGGGGGAGGACCTCAGTGAAGGAGGCAGCACGTCACCAACGGACGGCAAAGCGTGACTGGGTGATGCTAGGGAGGGGGAGGATCTCAGTGAAGGAAATAGCAACGTCAGCCCCAAACGACAGAGCATGACGTATAGTGCACATACGTGGTGAAAAAAATGTGAAACGTCAGAATGTGCAGATCAGGACAGGTCAATGCTGGGAAGTAAGAGACATCATCGCCCAGCACCTTCATGAAAACCACCCGGAATTGCTAGTAATGACCCGGAAGTGCATGTAGTGGCCCCAAATTGAGAAACTAAAAAGAGACACTATCCAAATATGTGTGTGCATGAAAAATATTTGAATCACACATATTGAAAGGCTAAAAACATTGTAAATAAATCGCATGACAATAAAAGCAGGACGCAACCGTGTTCCCAGAAAAGCCAAAAATGAATTTTGGAAAAAAAGGAGAAATATAATAATGCTAATCCAAAAACACATGTGAATATGCAATCTTGGAGTGGACTCACATGGAAATGTACATAGGACATACACCGAATATACATATACAATAATTACAAAGCATACGATTACGCCTCTCTGTTGGAGAAAGGGGGATAGACCATTTGTGACATTATAAAGATCTGCATAAAATTCCCTAAAAGCTTTGGCAATGTATGGGGTTGCATGGACAAGCTCCCCTGTTGGGAGTTTAATTTTAGGGATAAATGACTTCATTTGTTTAGCCCGTAGGGATCTAGCAAGTAGTTTACTTGGCTTATTGCTCCACTCATAGAATTTCTGCGATATGCGTTGAAATTTCCATTTAGTGTCTAAGGCTGGCCATACATTATACAATTTTCTTGTACAACTTTCCTTTAGATTTACCAAAACTAGGGTTGTCCCGATACCGATACTAGTATCGGTATCGGCACCGATACCGAGCATTTGCCCAAGTACTTGTACTCGGGCAAATGCTCCCGATGCCTCCCCCGATACCTTGACTGTCAGCTGTGATCGGCGTGTGGGGGAGTTACAAGATTCTCCCCCAGCGGCTTTCACCAGCTTTAGTGACAGACAGCGGTGATCGCTCACAGCTGACTGTCACTGCATCCTCCTCCGTGCCCCCTCCTTTCCTCTGTCCCTCTCAGCTGTCCCCTCCGTTCTGCTCTTATCTGTCCTTATCTGTCCCTCTCCGCTGTCCCCTCGTTCTGCTCTTATCTGTCCCCTCCATTCTGCTCTTATCTGTCCCCTCCGTTCTCCCCTTCAGTTCCTCCGTCCTCCCCCTCCTTCCTTTGTGTATGGATAGAGTCAGCTGACTCTGTCCATTCACATAACTGAAACATTGTAATCTTCTGTGATTACGATGTGTCAGTTTATGAATGGAGAGAAGCTGCGGTCTTCTCTCCATTCATTGTCAGTGCAGCTGACGCTGCAGAGAAAGGGACTGGGGATTCTCTATCCTCTGTCTCTTTCTCTGTCTCAAGGGGGAGATATCAGAGGTCTGTTAAGACCCCTGATATCTCACCAAAGCCCCCCAAAAGGGCTGATTAAAAAAAAAAAAAAAAAAACAATAAAGAATAAAAGAAATATTATTGTAAAAAATAAAAATTGTAAAAAAAAAAAAAATAACACACACATACAACGTTCACCCCCTCCCCCCCCCCAAAAAAAGCAAGCACTGTTAAAAAAAAAAAAAAAAAATGAAAAAAAAAACACTGTCACGTGACATTAAAAAAAAAGTATCGGTAATCGGTATCGGCGAGTACTTGAAAAAAAGTATCGGTACTTGTACTCGGTCCTAAAAAAGTGGTATCGGGACAACCCTAACCAAAACCATATAATAGGAGATCAAACATAAACACTTTCAATTTGTAATCAATCAGGCAGGCCCTTGCACTACATAGTTGAAAGTAAATCTAAAGACAATTGAATAAGAAAATTGGATGGTGTATGGCCAGCTTAAGTCTAGAAGATTTTTCAGTTCTTCACGTTTAAGTGTGAGGGCATTGAGGTGAGTGCTATGGAGGGTAAGCTTATGCTGTTTTTCAAGGTCTGTTATTTGCTGCAAGATCTGTGCAATTTGGTGACCATGCTCCCTTTTTTTTCTCGCACTGAGCTCAATTAATTGGCCTCTCATAGTGGCCACACCAGTGATGGAGAAGCCACAGAGGGGATGTTCTCTTTAAAGTATTGCGTCAAATGGGAGGCTAATATGGATACTTCAGTTGGGTTAGAGAGAAGAGAACCATTAAGTTTCCAGCTATTGGTGGGCATTGTCATGCGCATTGTCACAGGTGCATGGTCAGATATAGTTGCTGTTCCTATATGAGTAGATTTGAGGAGAGGAAGATGGAAATGATCTAGAAAAATTTTATCTATTCTAGAATAGGACTGGTGTGTCGCGGAGAAGTGTGAGAAGTCTTTATCCTTAGGGTGGAGCAGGCGCCAGACATCTATTAATTGATAATCAAGGAGCCTTTTTTTAACAAAAGCTAAGCGTTTAAATGATATGTTCGAGCGGCCCTGGGATGTATCCATTGATGGGTCAAGAGGCATGTTTATGTCACCTGCAAGAACAATAATACCTTTAGCAAATTGTGATAATTTAGTTAGGGTTTATGAAAAAAAAGTTGGTTGATTGTGATTTGGACAATAAATGTTTGCAAACGTACACTGGGTGTTGCCTAAGAAGCCCTTAAGAAAGAGAAAACGACCATAATCATCTGCAAGCATATCAGATAAGTGAAAAGGTACCCCACTGCTGAACCCGATGGCAACTCCCTTGACCATGTTGGTGTCTGAGAGGCTGTAGTGTGGGTTAAGTGCGTTTCCTGAAGGATGGCAATAGAGCAGGCGGCTTGCCTTAGCTCACGTACTACTTGGTGCCGTTTAGCGGCAACATTAAGCCCCCGGACATTATAAGATGTAATTGTCAGAGTAGCCATTGGTACAGCGGAGTGGGATTCCTCTGCCTATATTTCCACCCATGCCAACGGGGAGGGGGGAAAAAGGGGGGGCGGTGGGAAAAGATAGTTTGGAGAAGTATAAGAAGAGAGGTTAAGCACATAAAGAAAACATGTATATGCATTAACAGAATTGTGGGGAATACAGGTGAAACACGCAGAAATCTGCAGTGATCCCTGTGGGGAGAGAGAGAGCTGGCGGCCATCCAGTACTCCAGTGAGAGTTTTGATTAGAAACCCTGTGGGCAGCCCGGTCTCACCAACCCCAAAAGGGAGGGGGGGGCGGGGGATGTACTGAGGAAGAGGCGTGGAGGAGCAATGAGCCCCGACAGCCCCCAGCCTGTAAATAAAACACATTATAGTTATACGAAATGAGCTCCAGCGATAAACTATGAAGGGAGGAAGGGAGATTACAAGAACCAAGACAATAACAGTATCAACAGCAACTTGAACTTAACATAACCTGTAAGAGAGTGTGCAGCTGAACCAATCGGGCCCAGTGAAACTGAACTTGAAAAATGGGATACCCAAAAGAGAAAAAAAAAAAATAGGAAAGAATGTCAGGTCCGAATCCTATAAGCCAATGAAGCTGGTAAAGAGTTCCAAATGTCCGACCAAGACAAATAAAACATTGAAAGAATGGGTATTAGCATATAGAGAGTGGGGATGAGTAGAAAAAGACATAACTCAGCTGTTTTTGTGCGGATCCTGGCATTGACGTGCGCTGTTTCATTGATGACGTTTTCTGCCAAGGGGGGTCCAGGGGGTTCGAGAATTTTGGGATGGGGTCCTGCCAACCTGGGAGCTCTACAGGTGGAAGATGGAGATCCTGTAGAAAGGTAAGAAGTTCCTTGTGAAAGCGAAGAGTGTGGGAACGGCCATTTTTGGTGGCAATCAGGCAGGCCGTAAAACCCCATCTATACGTAATCCCGTCTGTGCGCAAATGTTCAAGGAGCGGTTTTAGCGCTCTGCGGCAAATGAGGGTTTCCTTGGACAGATCAGGGAATATATAAATGACTGCACAGTCAAAGTCAATGTTAGGAGTGTTCCGCATTTTTGTCATGATGACATTTTTGTCTTCGAAGTAGTGCAAGCGGCATATAACATCCCTGGGCTGATCTGAGTTTGCGTTGCGAGGGAGCAGAGCACGGTGCACATGATCAAATCGTAGTGGGTCAGTGACCAGATTTCCCAGTATTGTATTGAAAATACCTCGGATCGATGGCTCTAGATCATTGGTTGCTTCTGGTAACCCTCTGATACGTAAGTTATTTCTAGGGTTACGGTTCTCGAGATCTTCGAGTTTGTAAAGAGAGGCATGATGAGCAAAAGCAAGTTGAGTGACAGTCTCCTACAATTCTTTTATAGCTGATGCTTGGGAGTCCTGACGCTGTTCCGTTTCCTCAACTCTGACCAGGAGGTGAGACATGTCAGTTTTCACAGCTGTAATTTCTTTCTTAATGGATTTCTCCAGGCTGTGAAACATCCCAGCAAGTTCTTTTTTAAGACCATTCATCAGAGTCGTCATTTCGGAGCCAGCGGGGGATCCAGAATCATCCAGGAGGTCTGAACAGTAAGAAGAGGCAGGAGAGCTTTCCCTCACAGAGGCAGCATGGGAGGAAGGAGAAACACTTGGTCTTGATGTTCTGACCTGACCACTGCGTTCGCCAGCTAAGTATTGCTGGATGGAGCCGGAGGCAACCGTGTAAGATTTCAACCCTTTTCCGTATCGTTTACCTATTGTGGATCGGGTTTTAGGTGTCTTGGCGTGCATAGCTGGAACTGTAAGGCCGGTAGCTGGACAGGGCTCACCACATTCACATCTGATTACATAGATATTGCGGCCATATTACAAGAATCAAATGTAGTAATGAGTTGCAAAGGAGAACCTGTAAATGATTGTGGGAGATGGTTAATAATCCTCCTGTGCATTAAATCTGAAGAGGAGGTAGCTGTGCGGATGGAAGATTAAGGTGGAATGGAGTTAGAGTAGCAAGATGGCCGCCTACCTCCAGGTCTAGGATGGAGCCGCGGGCTTTCCTGATGGGGACAGCCCGCCGGGTAGACTCCGCTCTTCACGGGTCATAAATTGGATGATCGGGCTCAGGCCTCGGGACCCCGGTAATGCGGCAGGTGAATACTCTACTCTGGGCATCCACGAGGGGGGAGAGCTATTACTCACAGTGTCCGGAGGCAGAGAAGGTCGGGCCGGCAGGCCGCAAAATGGCGTTGGGCCGCGGGGATCCGGAGCTGAAGGACGGGATCTGTTAAATGAAAGGATAATACAATAAGCGTAGCGCTATAAAATTAGAAAACGTCCAATATAAAGGCCGTTAGGCCAACAATTCCAAAAATGTGTAATAAGGAAAGATCATCCATATATATGACAATAGGAAGTCTTCAGGAAAACATTTCAAAACAAGGACATATGACATCCAAAATGAAGACAGACACACTCCCACCGAGAGATGAGAAGGCTTACCAGATAGGATGGACCCAAAGGGGCATACGCCGAGTTGGGTCGGATAAGGCTTAGGTGGTGAGTGGCTGTAAGTGGCCCGGAGAGGCGATGTTTGTGTATGGTCCCACAAATTACTGTATCCCTCAAAGCGGTGCCCGAATCCGGAGGGGTGTGGATAGTCCCACAGATGTGGATGGTCCCACGAGTCCCGGGGGGATGGAATATTTGGAATGACCAACATGTAGTTGTATCCCTCAAGGCGATGTTTTATGAGCCAAAAGAAGATGGTAATAAATAGAGAAAATGAGGAATAGCCACATAGTGTGAATCCGTATTAAAAAAAGAAAAATTTATTAAAATGAAGAAATATGCTCACATGTAGATATAAAAAACAGCGCTATAAAAGAGTGGCGACAGTAGGGTCCTACCCAACGCGTTTCGTCTTCATAGACGTCATCTGGGGGGTTCCCCCCACTGTAGCCAACAGGATATATATAGGGGGTGCATCAGTATTCATGGGAATCAGCTCCACATATGAAAAAAACATCACTTCCGGTATTGGCCAAAATGGCCACCCGGCGTGCGTTCCACGCCTCATCTTAGCACTAATATGGGCACCGGAAGTGAAAAGATCCAAAAATGACATGGCTAACAAAAATATATAAAAATATCTATATATAAGAATGTAGTAAACTCGTAACGAGCCGAAAAGTGCAGTATACAGTGTGTAAAAGGTAAAGTCCCAAGTGAAAATACAAAACCGTTCGTTGTAAACAAGCGCGGCAATCTGCGCGCGCATCCAGGTATAGCCAAAAATACCGCGCATGCGCGATGTGCGCATGCGTAGTGGAAAAGACTAAGTGACGCTGGTGAGGGGGAGGACCTCAGTGAAGGAGGCAGCACGTCACCAACGGACGGCAAAGCGTGACTGGGTGATGCTAGGGAGGGGGAGGATCTCAGTGAAGGAAATAGCAACGTCAGCCCCAAACGACAGAGCATGACGTATAGTGCACATACGTGGTGAAAAAAATGTGAAACGTCAGAATGTGCAGATCAGGACAGGTCAATGCTGGGAAGTAAGAGACATCATCGCCCAGCACCTTCATGAAAACCACCCGGAATTGCTAGTAATGACCCGGAAGTGCATGTAGTGGCCCCAAATTGAGAAACTAAAAAGAGACACTATCCAAATATGTGTGTGCATGAAAAATATTTGAATCACACATATTGAAAGTGTAAAAACATTGTAAATAAATCGCATGACAATAAAAGCAGGACGCAACCGTGTTCCCAGAAAAGCCAAAAATGAATTTTGGAAAAAAAGGAGAAATATAATAATGCTAATCCAAAAACACATGTGAATATGCAATCGTGGAGTGGACTCACATGGAAATGTACATAGGACATACACCGAATATACATATACAATAATTACAAAGCATACGATTACGCCTCTCTGTTGGAGAAAGGGGGATAGACCATTTGTGACATTATAAAGATCTGCATAAAATTCCCTAAAAGCTTTGGCAATGTATGGGGTTGCATGGACAAGCTCCCCTGTTGGGAGTTTAATTTTAGGGATAAATGACTTCATTTGTTTAGCCCGTAGGGATCTAGCAAGTAGTTTACTTGGCTTATTGCTCCACTCATAGAATTTCTGCGATATGCGTTGAAATTTCCATTTAGTGTCTAAGGCTGGCCATACATTATACAATTTTCTTGTACAACTTTCCTTTAGATTTACCAAAACCATATAATAGGAGATCAAACGTAAACACTTTCAATTTGTAATCAATCAGGCAGGCCCTTGCACTACATAGTTGAAAGTAAATCTAAAGACAATTGAATAAGAAAATTGGATGATGTATGGCCAGCTTAAGTCTAGAAGATTTTTCAGTTCTTCACGTTTAAGTGTGAGGGCATTGAGGTGAGTGCTATGGAGGGTAAGCTTATGCTGTTTTTCAAGGTCTGTTATTTGCTGCAAGATCTGTGCAATTTGGTGACCATGCTCCCTTTTTTTTCTCGCACTGAGCTCAATTAATTGGCCTCTCATAGTGGCCACACCAGCGATGGAGAAGCCACAGAGGGGATGTTCTCTTTAAAGTATTGCGTCAAATGGGAGGCTAATATGGATACTTCAGTTGGGTTAGAGAGAAGAGAACCATTAAGTTTCCAGCTATTGGTGGGCATTGTCATGCGCATTGTCACAGGTGCATGGTCAGATATAGTTGCTGTTCCTATATGAGTAGATTTGAGGAGAGGAAGATGGAAATGATCTAGAAAAATTTTATCTATTCTAGAATAGGACTGGTGTGTCGCGGAGAAGTGTGAGAAGTCTTTATCCTTAGGGTGGAGCAGGCGCCAGACATCTATTAATTGATAATCAAGGAGCCTTTTTTTAACAAAAGCTAAGCGTTTAAATGATATGTTCGAGCGGCCCTGGGATGTATCCATTGATGGGTCAAGAGGCATGTTTATGTCACCTGCAAGAACAATAATACCTTTAGCAAATTGTGATAATTTAGTTAGGGTTTATGAAAAAAAAGTTGGTTGATTGTGATTTGGACAATAAATGTTTGCAAACGTACACTGGGTGTTGCCTAAGAAGCCCTTAAGAAAGAGAAAACGACCATAATCATCTGCAAGCATATCAGATAAGTGAAAAGGTACCCCACTGCTGAACCCGATGGCAACTCCCTTGACCATGTTGGTGTCTGAGAGGCTGTAGTGTGGGTTAAGTGCGTTTCCTGAAGGATGGCAATAGAGCAGGCGGCTTGCCTTAGCTCACGTACTACTTGGTGCCGTTTAGCGGCGACATTAAGCCCCCGGACATTATAAGATGTAATTGTCAGAGTAGCCATTGGTACAGCGGAGTGGGATTCCTCTGCCTATATTTCCACCCATGCCAACGGGGAGGGGGGAAAAAGGGGGGGCGGTGGGAAAAGATAGTTTGGAGAAGTATAAGAAGAGAGGTTAAGCACATAAAGAAAACATGTATATGCATTAACAGAATTGTGGGGAATACAGGTGAAACACGCAGAAATCTGCAGTGATCCCTGTGGGGAGAGAGAGAGCTGGCGGCCATCCAGTACTCCAGTGAGAGTTTTGATTAGAAACCCTGTGGGCAGCCCGGTCTCACCAACCCCAAAAGGGAGGGGGGGGCGGGGGATGTACTGAGGAAGAGGCGTGGAGGAGCAATGAGCCCCGACAGCCCCCAGCCTGTAAATAAAACACATTATAGTTATACGAAATGAGCTCCAGCGATAAACTATGAAGGGAGGAAGGGAGATTACAAGAACCAAGACAATAACAGTATCAACAGCAACTTGAACTTAACATAACCTGTAAGAGAGTGTGCAGCTGAACCAATCGGGCCCAGTGAAACTGAACTTGAAAAATGGGATACCCAAAAGAGAAAAAAAAAAAATAGGAAAGAATGTCAGGTCCGAATCCTATAAGCCAATGAAGCTGGTAAAGAGTTCCAAATGTCCGACCAAGACAAATAAAACATTGAAAGAATGGGTATTAGCATATAGAGAGTGGGGATGAGTAGAAAAAGACATAACTCAGCTGTTTTTGTGCGGATCCTGGCATTGACGTGCGCTGTTTCATTGATGACGTTTTCTGCCAAGGGGGGTCCAGGGGGTTCGAGAATTTTGGGATGGGGTCCTGCCAACCTGGGAGCTCTACAGGTGGAAGATGGAGATCCTGTAGAAAGGTAAGAAGTTCCTTGTGAAAGCGAAGAGTGTGGGAACGGCCATTTTTGGTGGCAATCAGGCAGGCCGTAAAACCCCATCTATACGTAATCCCGTCTGTGCGCAAATGTTCAAGGAGCGGTTTTAGCGCTCTGCGGCAAATGAGGGTTTCCTTGGACAGATCAGGGAATATATAAATGACTGCACAGTCAAAGTCAATGTTAGGAGTGTTCCGCATTTTTGTCATGATGACATTTTTGTCTTCGAAGTAGTGCAAGCGGCATATAACATCCCTGGGCTGATCTGAGTTTGCGTTGCGAGGGAGCAGAGCACGGTGCACATGATCAAATCGTAGTGGGTCAGTGACCAGATTTCCCAGTATTGTATTGAAAATACCTCGGATCGATGGCTCTAGATCATTGGTTGCTTCTGGTAACCCTCTGATACGTAAGTTATTTCTAGGGTTACGGTTCTCGAGATCTTCGAGTTTGTAAAGAGAGGCATGATGAGCAAAAGCAAGTTGAGTGACAGTCTCCTACAATTCTTTTATAGCTGATGCTTGGGAGTCCTGACGCTGTTCCGTTTCCTCAACTCTGACCAGGAGGTGAGACATGTCAGTTTTCACAGCTGTAATTTCTTTCTTAATGGATTTCTCCAGGCTGTGAAACATCCCAGCAAGTTCTTTTTTAAGACCATTCATCAGAGTCGTCATTTCGGAGCCAGCGGGGGATCCAGAATCATCCAGGAGGTCTGAACAGTAAGAAGAGGCAGGAGAGCTTTCCCTCACAGAGGCAGCATGGGAGGAAGGAGAAACACTTGGTCTTGATGTTCTGACCTGACCACTGCGTTCGCCAGCTAAGTATTGCTGGATGGAGCCGGAGGCAACCGTGTAAGATTTCAACCCTTTTCCGTATCGTTTACCTATTGTGGATCGGGTTTTAGGTGTCTTGGCGTGCATAGCTGGAACTGTAAGGCCGGTAGCTGGACAGGGCTCACCACATTCACATCTGATTACATAGATATTGCGGCCATATTACAAGAATCAAATGTAGTAATGAGTTGCAAAGGAGAACCTGTAAATGATTGTGGGAGATGGTTAATAATCCTCCTGTGCATTAAATCTGAAGAGGAGGTAGCTGTGCGGATGGAAGATTAAGGTGGAATGGAGTTAGAGTAGCAAGATGGCCGCCTACCTCCAGGTCTAGGATGGAGCCGCGGGCTTTCCTGATGGGGACAGCCCGCCGGGTAGACTCCGCTCTTCACGGGTCATAAATTGGATGATCGGGCTCAGGCCTCGGGACCCCGGTAATGCGGCAGGTGAATACTCTACTCTGGGCATCCACGAGGGGGGAGAGCTATTACTCACAGTGTCCGGAGGCAGAGAAGGTCGGGCCGGCAGGCCGCAAAATGGCGTTGGGCCGCGGGGATCCGGAGCTGAAGGACGGGATCTGTTAAATGAAAGGATAATACAATAAGCGTAGCGCTATAAAATTAGAAAACGTCCAATATAAAGGCCGTTAGGCCAACAATTCCAAAAATGTGTAATAAGGAAAGATCATCCATATATATGACAATAGGAAGTCTTCAGGAAAACATTTCAAAACAAGGACATATGACATCCAAAATGAAGACAGACACACTCCCACCGAGAGATGAGAAGGCTTACCAGATAGGATGGACCCAAAGGGGCATACGCCGAGTTGGGTCGGATAAGGCTTAGGTGGTGAGTGGCTGTAAGTGGCCCGGAGAGGCGATGTTTGTGTATGGTCCCACAAATTACTGTATCCCTCAAAGCGGTGCCCGAATCCGGAGGGGTGTGGATAGTCCCACAGATGTGGATGGTCCCACGAGTCCCGGGGGGATGGAATATTTGGAATGACCAACATGTAGTTGTATCCCTCAAGGCGATGTTTTATGAGCCAAAAGAAGATGGTAATAAATAGAGAAAATGAGGAATAGCCACATAGTGTGAATCCGTATTAAAAAAAGAAAAATTTATTAAAATGAAGAAATATGCTCACATGTAGATATAAAAAACAGCGCTATAAAAGAGTGGCGACAGTAGGGTCCTACCCAACGCGTTTCGTCTTCATAGACGTCATCTGGGGGGTTCCCCCCACTGTAGCCAACAGGATATATATAGGGGGTGCATCAGTATTCATGGGAATCAGCTCCACATATGAAAAAAACATCACTTCCGGTATTGGCCAAAATGGCCACCCGGCGTGCGTTCCACGCCTCATCTTAGCACTAATATGGGCACCGGAAGTGAAAAGATCCAAAAATGACATGGCTAACAAAAATATATAAAAATATCTATATATAAGAATGTAGTAAACTCGTAACGAGCCGAAAAGTGCAGTATACAGTGTGTAAAAGGTAAAGTCCCAAGTGAAAATACAAAACCGTTCGTTGTAAACAAGCGCGGCAATCTGCGCGCGCATCCAGGTATAGCCAAAAATACCGCGCATGCGCGATGTGCGCATGCGTAGTGGAAAAGACTAAGTGACGCTGGTGAGGGGGAGGACCTCAGTGAAGGAGGCAGCACGTCACCAACGGACGGCAAAGCGTGACTGGGTGATGCTAGGGAGGGGGAGGATCTCAGTGAAGGAAATAGCAACGTCAGCCCCAAACGACAGAGCATGACGTATAGTGCACATACGTGGTGAAAAAAATGTGAAACGTCAGAATGTGCAGATCAGGACAGGTCAATGCTGGGAAGTAAGAGACATCATCGCCCAGCACCTTCATGAAAACCACCCGGAATTGCTAGTAATGACCCGGAAGTGCATGTAGTGGCCCCAAATTGAGAAACTAAAAAGAGACACTATCCAAATATGTGTGTGCATGAAAAATATTTGAATCACACATATTGAAAGTGTAAAAACATTGTAAATAAATCGCATGACAATAAAAGCAGGACGCAACCGTGTTCCCAGAAAAGCCAAAAATGAATTTTGGAAAAAAAGGAGAAATATAATAATGCTAATCCAAAAACACATGTGAATATGCAATCGTGGAGTGGACTCACATGGAAATGTACATAGGACATACACCGAATATACATATACAATAATTACAAAGCATACGATTACGCCTCTCTGTTGGAGAAAGGGGGATAGACCATTTGTGACATTATAAAGATCTGCATAAAATTCCCTAAAAGCTTTGGCAATGTATGGGGTTGCATGGACAAGCTCCCCTGTTGGGAGTTTAATTTTAGGGATAAATGACTTCATTTGTTTAGCCCGTAGGGATCTAGCAAGTAGTTTACTTGGCTTATTGCTCCACTCATAGAATTTCTGCGATATGCGTTGAAATTTCCATTTAGTGTCTAAGGCTGGCCATACATTATACAATTTTCTTGTACAACTTTCCTTTAGATTTACCAAAACCATATAATAGGAGATCAAACGTAAACACTTTCAATTTGTAATCAATCAGGCAGGCCCTTGCACTACATAGTTGAAAGTAAATCTAAAGACAATTGAATAAGAAAATTGGATGATGTATGGCCAGCTTAAGTCTAGAAGATTTTTCAGTTCTTCACGTTTAAGTGTGAGGGCATTGAGGTGAGTGCTATGGAGGGTAAGCTTATGCTGTTTTTCAAGGTCTGTTATTTGCTGCAAGATCTGTGCAATTTGGTGACCATGCTCCCTTTTTTTTCTCGCACTGAGCTCAATTAATTGGCCTCTCATAGTGGCCACACCAGCGATGGAGAAGCCACAGAGGGGATGTTCTCTTTAAAGTATTGCGTCAAATGGGAGGCTAATATGGATACTTCAGTTGGGTTAGAGAGAAGAGAACCATTAAGTTTCCAGCTATTGGTGGGCATTGTCATGCGCATTGTCACAGGTGCATGGTCAGATATAGTTGCTGTTCCTATATGAGTAGATTTGAGGAGAGGAAGATGGAAATGATCTAGAAAAATTTTATCTATTCTAGAATAGGACTGGTGTGTCGCGGAGAAGTGTGAGAAGTCTTTATCCTTAGGGTGGAGCAGGCGCCAGACATCTATTAATTGATAATCAAGGAGCCTTTTTTTAACAAAAGCTAAGCGTTTAAATGATATGTTCGAGCGGCCCTGGGATGTATCCATTGATGGGTCAAGAGGCATGTTTATGTCACCTGCAAGAACAATAATACCTTTAGCAAATTGTGATAATTTAGTTAGGGTTTATGAAAAAAAAGTTGGTTGATTGTGATTTGGACAATAAATGTTTGCAAACGTACACTGGGTGTTGCCTAAGAAGCCCTTAAGAAAGAGAAAACGACCATAATCATCTGCAAGCATATCAGATAAGTGAAAAGGTACCCCACTGCTGAACCCGATGGCAACTCCCTTGACCATGTTGGTGTCTGAGAGGCTGTAGTGTGGGTTAAGTGCGTTTCCTGAAGGATGGCAATAGAGCAGGCGGCTTGCCTTAGCTCACGTACTACTTGGTGCCGTTTAGCGGCGACATTAAGCCCCCGGACATTATAAGATGTAATTGTCAGAGTAGCCATTGGTACAGCGGAGTGGGATTCCTCTGCCTATATTTCCACCCATGCCAACGGGGAGGGGGGAAAAAGGGGGGGCGGTGGGAAAAGATAGTTTGGAGAAGTATAAGAAGAGAGGTTAAGCACATAAAGAAAACATGTATATGCATTAACAGAATTGTGGGGAATACAGGTGAAACACGCAGAAATCTGCAGTGATCCCTGTGGGGAGAGAGAGAGCTGGCGGCCATCCAGTACTCCAGTGAGAGTTTTGATTAGAAACCCTGTGGGCAGCCCGGTCTCACCAACCCCAAAAGGGAGGGGGGGGCGGGGGATGTACTGAGGAAGAGGCGTGGAGGAGCAATGAGCCCCGACAGCCCCCAGCCTGTAAATAAAACACATTATAGTTATACGAAATGAGCTCCAGCGATAAACTATGAAGGGAGGAAGGGAGATTACAAGAACCAAGACAATAACAGTATCAACAGCAACTTGAACTTAACATAACCTGTAAGAGAGTGTGCAGCTGAACCAATCGGGCCCAGTGAAACTGAACTTGAAAAATGGGATACCCAAAAGAGAAAAAAAAAAAATAGGAAAGAATGTCAGGTCCGAATCCTATAAGCCAATGAAGCTGGTAAAGAGTTCCAAATGTCCGACCAAGACAAATAAAACATTGAAAGAATGGGTATTAGCATATAGAGAGTGGGGATGAGTAGAAAAAGACATAACTCAGCTGTTTTTGTGCGGATCCTGGCATTGAAGTGCGCTGTTTCATTGATGACGTTTTCTGCCAAGGGGGGTCCAGGGGGTTCGAGAATTTTGGGATGGGGTCCTGCCAACCTGGGAGCTCTACAGGTGGAAGATGGAGATCCTGTAGAAAGGTAAGAAGTTCCTTGTGAAAGCGAAGAGTGTGGGAACGGCCATTTTTGGTGGCAATCAGGCAGGCCGTAAAACCCCATCTATACGTAATCCCGTCTGTGCGCAAATGTTCAAGGAGCGGTTTTAGCGCTCTGCGGCAAATGAGGGTTTCCTTGGACAGATCAGGGAATATATAAATGACTGCACAGTCAAAGTCAATGTTAGGAGTGTTCCGCATTTTTGTCATGATGACATTTTTGTCTTCAAAGTAGTGCAAGCGGCATATAACGTCCCTGGGCTGATCTGAGTTTGCGTTGCGAGGGAGCAGAGCACGGTGCACATGATCAAATCGTAGTGGGTCAGTGACCAGATTTCCCAGTATTGTATTGAAAATACCTCGGATCGATGGCTCTAGATCATTGGTTGCTTCTGGTAACCCTCTGATACGTAAGTTATTTCTAGGGTTACGGTTCTCGAGATCTTCGAGTTTGTAAAGAGAGGCATGATGAGCAAAAGCAAGTTGAGTGACAGTCTCCTACAATTCTTTTATAGCTGATGCTTGGGAGTCCTGACGCTGTTCCGTTTCCTCAACTCTGACCAGGAGGTGAGACATGTCAGTTCTCACAGCTGTAATTTCTTTCTTAATGGATTTCTCCAGGCTGTGAAACATCCCAGCAAGTTCTTTTTTAAGACCATTCATCAGAGTCGTCATTTCGGAGCCAGCGGGGGATCCAGAATCATCCAGGAGGTCTGAACAGTAAGAAGAGGCAGGAGAGCTTTCCCTCACAGAGGCAGCATGGGAGGAAGGAGAAACACTTGGTCTTGATGTTCTGACCTGACCACTGCGTTCGCCAGCTAAGTATTGCTGGATGGAGCCGGAGGCAACCGTGTAAGATTTCAACCCTTTTCCGTATCGTTTACCTATTGTGGATCGGGTTTTAGGTGTCTTGGCGTGCATAGCTGGAACTGTAAGGCCGGTAGCTGGACAGGGCTCACCACATTCACATCTGATTACATAGATATTGCGGCCATATTACAAGAATCAAATTTAGTAATGAGTTGCAAAGGAGAACCTGTAAATGATTGTGGGAGATGGTTAATAATCCTCCTGTGCATTAAATCTGAAGAGGAGGTAGCTGTGCGGATGGAAGATTAAGGTGGAATGGAGTTAGAGTAGCAAGATGGCCGCCTACCTCCAGGTCTAGGATGGAGCCGCGGGCTTTCCTGATGGGGACAGCCCGCCGGGTAGACTCCGCTCTTCACGGGTCATAAATTGGATGATCGGGCTCAGGCCTCGGGACCCCGGTAATGCGGCAGGTGAATACTCTACTCTGGGCATCCACGAGGGGGGAGAGCTATTACTCACAGTGTCCGGAGGCAGAGAAGGTCGGGCCGGCAGGACGCAAAATGGCGTTGGGCCGCGGGGATCCGGAGCTGAAGGACGGGATCTGCAGGCGACTCTCCTCCTACGCTCACCTGTCCTGCGGTCTCCGACAACTCGGCTGACAGGCAATCAGGGCAGAGCGTCTGCTTGTCACTCAGATCCCCGAAACCAGAAACGGAGGGCTCTGAACTGCCAGCAAGCCATAAGATGGCGGCGGGCGTCTACGGTGCGGGACGGGACACAGGCAGAATAGGCAGCCAAATCCGACAAAGACTGCACATGGTGTTATACAAAGGTATGATGTGATTTATTTGTTGGTTAGATAGCACTTCATATAATGGTGTATTGGCATTGAGTGCTTCACTTGTTTATGTTTATATATTTTTTTTATTGTGTGGATTGTACGATGGTGGAAGCAGCTCTCATCAGAAATATGTGGTAATAGCGAGAGAGTATTTTTTAGCAGCACAGGGACCATCTTGCATTGGTTATGTACACAATAATTTGTCATTGAAGATCATCTACAATGGAGCCAGAAATCCCTATGGTGTGAGCCAAAGCTTGATTGCCACAATACACAGTACTGTGTTTTCCTGGCTACCCAAAGTAGTAGCACTATATACTGATTTATTACAAATTCCGGATCTTCTTTTTTTTTTTTTTTTCCTCCTCCCTTTTCTCCCTTCACATATAACTCTTTATTCAAAGATTTTTCCAAATATAAACAATCATGTAGAAAAAAAAGACAAGCAAAGAAAGAAAAAAAATTCTGGATCTTCTAGCATCGCTCCCAACTGTCCCTGATTTCGAGAGACTGTCCCTTATTTGGAGCAATGTCCTTCTGCCCCTCATTCCTCCTCATTTGTCCCTCATTTTGGTCTGATCTATATAGATGTATATAAAATGCACTTTTTATCTATCAAAAAGTATTTTCCAGCGCTAAACCTTTCATTTGATTTATAAATTGCTGCATTTGAAATCTCCAAAAGCCAATATAAAGGAATAGTAGTGGTAAAAAAAAAAAGCCCTTGTGGGTTTAACCAATCTTGTTTTGTTTTTGTTTTTTTCAATTCTCCTTTAAGGGGGCGTGGCAAGGGGTGTGTCCTATGCATGCATACTTTTGCTGATAGATGTCCCTCATTCCCATCTCAAAAAGTTGGGAGGTATGCTTCTAGTACTACTAGAAGTGCTCCATTTGTATTGTGTTCTCTAATATGTAGCACCCCCCCATACCCCTAGAGCTGGTGGTACCCCCCAGAGACAGGGTAGGCTGACATCTCACCACTCAGTTTTGAGAGGCCATATGCTCAATTCACTAAGCTAAACCTATGTTATTCACTATAGTGGTCATCATTTTCAGTGATTTGCTTTTATTTTTGGAGCTCATTGCTGAACATAACAAAAGATTCACAAATCTATAATGATTGTCTTATTGATGCTGACCAGGAAAGGACTGAGTTGGGGTTCAGGGGGGCTCCCTGGATCAGCATTAATGTTGAACTGGTGCCCTGAGAGTAGATAGGTCAACATTCAGACATTAGCCAAAGTGGGATCAGCAGTCAGGGACACCTGGCAGATGACAGCTTTCCAGACTTGATTTTGGTCACATGACATTTCAAAGCAGTAAATACCAAGAGCCGTAAAAGGAAGCTGATGCAGGCAGATGTATAAAGATTTGTCAATAAACCACGTCCTTTAGAAACACTCAACTTTCACCATGAACACAATAAACTGCAGCACTATGGCACACTTGCTTGGTAAGCTTTCTTTGTCCCACATAAATCTATCCCTATAACATGGCTCTGTATGGACCCCCAGACCAAAGATACTCCCAGGCCCCCATCCTGCCCTGATGCTGATAAATGGTGTAAGATCTGTGTCTGTCCATAACCCTGCTATTTGTACCATAGGCATAAACATTTGGCTAAGTTGAGCATTTACATAACTCACAATTGTCCCTGATTTGGAACAAAGTCCCTCTGTCCCTCTTTTCTCCTTATTTGTCCCTCATTTTGGTCTGATCTATATAGTTGTATATAAAATGCACTATTTATCTTACAAAAAGTGTTTCCCAGTGCTAAACCTTTCATCCAATTTCTAAATGGTTGCATTTGTAAATTTCAAAAGCCAATATAAAGGAATAGTAGTGGTGAAAAAATGCACTTGTGAGTTTACCTAATGCTTTTTTTAAATAATTCTCCTTTAAGGGGGTGTGGCAGGGGGCGTGTCCTCTGCCTACCTGCTTTTGCTAATAGGTGTCCCTCGTTCCCATCTCAAAAAGTTGGGAGGTATGCATTTATGTTCATGTCAAAGGTGATTGTATCCTTTCTGCACAAATGAAAACTGTAACAATGGATATTCTAAAAAGGACATTGTCTCCCCTTCTCTACTGTAGTGTCTACCAGTAAAGCCAGACTTATTGCAGTAAATTCATACTTTTGTAATGGAACTAAGATAAGATTCTAAATCTATAGTGTATTGCATGTTCTATGTTCTATTTTTTTCTCGGCATACACACTTTAGTCGCTGAATAAAGATCTGATGTACAGTATATAGAGGGCAATTTGAGGATGGCACACCAGTGTTGCCCAAAACTGATTTATGTACTTTGGATATTCTTACACAAGTTTCTAGTGCTAGCATTGTATTCAATTTCAAAATATATTGCAAATATCAATGAAAAGCAATTACTCACAGGCTAAGCTGAGATTCAGGGCATTGCTGGTGTTATATCCGAGCCGATTAGATGCTTCACAGGTGAAAGGTCCAGCATCAGTTTTAGAGACAGGGCTGATGAGGAGATTGGAGTGTGGAGGTGAATCACCTTGTGATGATATGTGATACTGAGGACCCGGGGGTAATGATCCTCCATTCAGTTTCCATAAGAAAGTGACATTCGATCCATCAGATGAGCAACGAAAAGACACAGAGTCCTCTCCAACCCAGATGTATGATCCTGATGTGCTACTGGTCAGTGTCACCACCGAGATCCCAGCTGCAAATTTACAACAGTCATTGTTACTGTGAGTCAAAACAAAAGTAAATATAAGGAATATGTAAGGAAAGTCCGCGCAGTGGATAAGGGTACTGTTGAGGTATAGAGCTGCTGCCTCTACAGATACAATTCCACCTGGGTGGGATGTACTGGAATGTGAATAGAAAACAGGTGTAGATATGGCGCTGCCCTAGTGAGGTAAATTTTGATGGTAAGCCGCCATTTTATGCCTTGTGTGGTATCCTGGGCTAGGTATGGAGGCTAAATGATTTAAATTATATGTACTAACTGACGAGAGCCTTAGACATTGTGTATGTGAACATATGTCACAGTGTAGTGCTGGAGGTTTGTGGTGTCTTATTGGCAATTAGGCTGGTTCAAAACAAAATATGTCGATGAAGAAAACTTAAATTAGTAGAAAGTACAAAGTAAGAAATGTGGGACCCAGCATGTGTTACAGCCTTTAAAGCCCAGTGTGCCTTTAATTTTAAATTGTGCTACAGCATCTGGTGGCTGTTTACCGATATAGTTTACTTGATCCTAAAATGTGTTCCTATGTGTGGTTTTAACCAAAGGTAGTGTGAATTACACTTCTTAAATATTAATCATAAGTAAAAAATGCTAATTTTGCAAGTGGAAAGCCGCAATCCTATGTCACATACCGTTGCATTAATAAATGACAAAGTGCAAAAAGTGCTTAATGGTCAAAAATATATGTTAACAAAGTGACTTGTGCTTAACCACTTGCTTACCGGGCACTTAAACCCCCCTCCTATCCAGACCAATTTTCAGCTTTGGGCGCTGACGCACTTTGAATGACAATTGCGCGGTCATACAACACTGTACCCAAATGAAATTTTTATCATTTTTTCACCACAAATAGAGCTTTCTTTTGGTGGTATTTGATCACCTCTGCGGTTTTTACTTTTTATTAAAAAAATGTAAAAAACTGAATTTTTTTTTAAAAAAAAGTTTATTTTTTTATATTTTGTTTTAAAAAATTTTAAACGGGTAATTTTTTTCCTTCATTGATGTACGCTGATGAGGCGGCAGTGATGGGCACTGATGGGTGGCAGTGATGGGCACTGATGGGTGGCAGTGATGGGCACTGATGGGTGGCAGTGATGGGCAGCACTGGCAGGTGGCACTGATTGGCACTACAGGTGGGCATTGATAGGTGGTACTTGTGGGCACTGATAGGTGGTACTTGTGGGCACTGTTAGGTGGCACTGTGGGCACTGTTAGGTGGCACTGTGGGCACTGTTAGGTGGCACTGTGGGCACTATTAGGTGGCACTGTGGGCACTATTAGGTGGCACTTTTATTGGGCACTGATGAGGCAGATGTGCCTCTTCCACTTGGGGACCG
Organism: Aquarana catesbeiana; assembly: GCF_042186555.1. Taxonomy (NCBI): domain Eukaryota; kingdom Metazoa; phylum Chordata; class Amphibia; order Anura; family Ranidae; genus Aquarana; species Aquarana catesbeiana. The sequence goes on along the minus strand of NC_133333.1, from coordinate 43,870,327 downwards.
ATGTCCCTCACATCCGATCCGGTGATCGGCTTTTTTTTCTACTCGCGCTGTCAGCGTGAGTAAAAAAAAAAACCGATTACCGATCTTTTGTTTACATCATGTGATCAGCTGTCATTGGCTGACAGCTGATCACATGGTAAGGGGCCGGGACCAGCCCCTTACATAGATCGGTGATCAGCCGAGTCTCAGTGACTCGGTGATCACAACGCGCCCGGCGCGCGCCCTGCAGGGCGCGCGCAGGGAGCGTGCACAGGGGAGGACGTCATATGACGTCCTCCCGGGAATGTAGGTCCGCGCTGTAGCCGTCATTCGGCTATAGCGCGGATGCCAAGCGGTTAAAATATTTAATTAACAAAGTGACTTGTGCTCCAAAAAACAGTACTTGCTGGAAAAGATAATTTCGTTTTTTAAAAGTCTTTTTATATGGCTCAAAAAGGATGAGTCCTCATTGGAAGACAATGTTGTTTAAAAAACTTCTTATCCAGGTGCTGGCTTGGTGATGGTGCTTCTTAAACGTGCTCTTATTGTGCATGCACTCACCAGATAGCCTCACCCCTGCAGGGGTATATGCAGTCACAGTATCTGCCACTGTGTAGCAGCCCTGGATATCTCCGGTCTGTGCATTAAATGTTGTTTATAGACTTTAAATATGTTCACTCTCCTCGATGAACTCTCTGGTAACTTCTAGAATCTTCTTTGTATTTCTTTATTCTCTCAGGAAGGGATGTGAAGGCAATGTGATAGTCATATGATCTCCAGTAAGTTCCGGGTGAGAGGTGAGTTGAGAGGAAGTAGAGAGAAGACATTATTGGGAGTGGCAGCAGAGGAGTGCGGTATATATACATAATTACTGGAGATCATATGACCATCACATTACCTTTACATCCCTTCCTGAGAGAATAGAGAAATACAAAGAAGATTCTAGAAGATACCAGAGAGTTCATCGAGGAGAGTAAACATATTTAAAGTCGATAAACAACATTTAAAGCACGGACCGGAGATATCCAGGGCTGCTACACAGTGGCAGATACTTTGACCGCATATACCCCTGCAGGGGTGAGGCTATCGGGTGAGTGCATGCACAATAAGAGCACGTTTAAGAAGCACCATCACCAAGCCAGCACCTGGATAAGAAGTTTTTTAAACAACATTGTCTTCCAATGAGGACTCATCCTTTTTGAGCCATATAAAAAGACTTTTAAAAAACAAAATTATTTTTTCCAGCAAGTACTGGTTTTTGGAGCACAAGTCACTTTGTTAATTAAATATTTTAAGCACAAGTCACTTTGTTAACATATATTTTTGACTATTAAGCACTTTTTGCACTTTGTCATTTATTAATGCAACGGTATGTGATATAGGATTGAGGCTTTCCACTTGCAAAATTAGCATTTTATGCGTATGATTAATATTTAAGCACAAGTCACTTTGTTAATTAATAGATGCTAAACTAGCACATATATTTTTAAACATTAAGCACTTTTTGCACTTTGTCATGTATTAATGCAACGGTATGTGACATAGGATTGCGGCTTTCCACTTGCAAAATTAGCATTTTTTACTTATGATTAATATTTAAGAAGTGTAATTCACACTGCTTTTGGTTAAAACCACACATAGGAGCACATTTTAGGATCAGTGAAACTATATTGGTAAACAGCCGCCAGAGGCTGTAGCACAATTTAAAATTAAACGCACACTGGGCTTTAAAGGCTGTAACACATGCTGGGTCCCACATATCTTACTTTGTATTTTCCACTAATTTAAGTTTTATTCATCCACATATTTTGTTTTGAACCAGCCTAATTGCCAGTAAGACACCACAAACCTCCAGCACTACACTGTGACATATGTTCACATACACAATGTCTAAGGCTCTCGCCAGTTAGTACATATAATTTAAATAATTTAGCCTCCATACCTAGCCCAGGATACCACACAAGGCATAAAAAGGCGGCTTACCATCAAAATTTACCCCACTAGGGCAGCGCCATATCTACACCTGTTTTCTATTCACAAAAGTAAATATAAACCTACCGAATATGATTCAAATAAACAAAACCGGTAAGAACCTAGCTGGAATAACAGAAATGTCTGTCAGCTAGAATTTCCAACTCATTAGTAGGGATGGGCAAGTGGTTCGGCCCAAGCTTGAGTTTGGGCCGAATATTGGCTGTTTGCACATTCGCCGAACAACCGAATTATCGGGGGGGTTTGACCGTTTGTTCGGCCTGCCGTATGACCACAATGCACTGCCCCGTCGCACAGTGCATTGAAAACCCTGATTATCATTTTCTTGCCCCCCCTCCCTCCATGCAATTTCACTCTCCACCTGCTCTAAAACATACAATAAATAGCATCTTGACTCAAAATAAGTTTACTGAATCAGATCAGACAGCGATTGCGATTAGTTGCCAGAGGTTACAGTGTATCATTACAACTCACTGACTGGCTGCTAGAGGCTACAGCACACATTATGGCTCAATTATTATTTGGTACAGGTTACAGCACATGACTTCTGCTTGTTGATTGGTTGCTAGAGATTACCGTACATCAATACTGCTCACTGATTGGTTGCTAGAGGTTACTGTACATTATCACTGCTCACTGATTGGTTTGCAGAGGTTACTGCATATCCTTACTGCTCAGTGATTGGCTGCAAGAGGTTAGTGCACATCATTACTGCTCACAGATTGGTTGCTAAAGGTTACAGCACATCATCCCCTTACTGCCTGCACAACATGAACTGGGGAGGTGAGGGGACCCATCAATAGACAGAAAACTCATAGGGATCCTAGGACTCCTGGGATCAGTGGCAATTCTGGGGAGGAGGGGGTGTTATCAGGGGCAATGCTGTTGATCATGTTGATGGGATTAGTGACAGTGGTGGGAGAATGCAAGTTTGGATTTTTTTTACCGATTACTAATATAAAGAGGAGTTTCTACACTGGCCACCCATGTAATGGGGATTTTGCACTGACCACTAATGGAATAGGAGCATTCAAAGTAACCACCAATGTAAGGAAAGGTTTACACTGACCACCAATGTAAGGGGGACCTGCACACTGGCCACTAGTGTGAATGAAAGTATTGTATACCAAGCCCCAATATAATGAAAAGATTTACACTGACCACCAATATAACTGAGACATTTAGACTACATTTACATTTGTGTGTGTGTGTCGGGAACGCATGCAAAATTGCTGCCCTTTAGCAAATACACAGTAATGCCATTAATTGTTAATGACATCCTCACGCATCTGCTGAGATGTGCATATTCACATGCACCAAAATTCACGGTGCTGTGGCGCCATGTTATTTTGAAAAAGTTTTCCAATTCCAATTTGCTTACCTTTGCAGAACAGGCTGATGTTAAGCTTAATGACCACAGTTGTAGGCAGGACTTTCAAGCATGCTCCTTTACGTCCCCAGCAGGCAGCATTTAGCAGAAGTGAAGGTGGATATGACTTCAGGGGGGCATGATATACATATGAATTTGTCTCTATTTACGTATCAATGCCACTCGTCCAAGGCTATTTACTTATGAATACCGCTATTTGCATATCAATGCAGGTTATTTACATGTAAACACAGGGTCTGCAGGTGAGTCATCTGTACAGGGCAATAGGGCAGAGCTGGGCAGCATTAGTAACAGAACTTCACACTGAGATATCGGGACACAGCACAGGACTAAAACTTCCTCGGACAAAGGAATTTAAACTGGAAAAGTTGGCAAGTATGAGGCAGCTGCGTTGAGCCCCACAACAATGATGGGGCCCAGGGCAGCTGCCCCTTTTGCCCTGCCTTAAAGATGGCCCTGACTAGTTCTCTTATCCCTTTAATAGACTATTATATATATATACATGAAAAAAATCAGACAGTTGCATTTAAAATTGCTTACTAGTAATAAATAAAATTAGTTTTTACACCTACAGCCCAGTGTAAGATTTATTCCATTGCTGGTCTCCTTGTTTATCCAGTTGGAGGCTGTACAGGTGAAAGTTCCATTGTCATTAGCAGTGACAGGGCTGATTGTGAGGACTGTGTTGTTCTCTGTAAAGTGGTATCGGGAGTCTTGGGGCGGTGGCACCCCCTGTAGGCTCCAGGAGTAATTGACATTTGTACCATGAGATGAACAGGTCAGAGACACCGAATCTAATCCTGGCCAGACCACTCCTGATATATTGCTGGTTAATTTCACATCAGAGACCGGATCTGTCAAATTAAAAACACATTTGTTAAACTCTGCAAAAGCAAATTACTTTAAAAAATGGTGATACTTTCATACAGTGTTATGTGGGGTGGTTATAGCACTAAAAAAAAATCTAGGCACTAAAAAATGGGCTAAATAACCAGCCCATGCCTTTCTAAGGGTTTCCCATACAATAAGATTATTTTTGCTTCTTTGAGATGTAATGTGACTGAATGCATAGAGCCGCAAAAGAAGCTAATGATGGAAATGTGATGATGAAAGATGATGAAAAGGTGTGTATCAATAGACCATGAACATCCGCCTTTTACCATATTCACCAATTACGGCCACACCATGGTACACTTTGAGTTAAACTTTATCCCACATAAATCTGTCAATGAAATTACCACTTGGGTATAGTTTCTCCAGGCCAGATTTCAATTCCTCCCCTAAATATATACTGCATATACTGTGTATACAGTATATATACAGTACATATACAGTATCTCACAAAAGTGAGTACACCCCTCACATTTTGGTAAATATTTTATTCTATCTTTTCATGTGACAACACTGAAGAAATGACACTTTGCTACAATGTAAAGTAGTGAGTGTACAGCTTTTATAACAGTGTAAATTTGCTGTGCCCTCAAAATAACTCAACAAACAGCCATTAATGTCTAAACCGCTGGCAACGAAAGTGTGTACACCCCTCAGTGAAAATGTCCAAATTGGGCCCAATTAGCCATTTTCCCTCTCCGGTGTCATGTGACTCATTAGTGTTACAAGGTCTCAGGTGTGAATGGGGAGCAGGTGTGTTAAATTTGGTGTTATCGCATTCACTCTCTCATACGGGTTACAGGAAATTCAACATGGCACCTCATGGCTAAAAACTCTCTGAGGATCTGAAAAAATTAATTGTTGCTCTACATAAAGATGGCCTAGGCTATAAGAAGATTGCCAAAACCCTGAAACTCAGCTGCAGCACGGTGGTCAAGACCATACAGCGGTTTAACAGGACAGGTTCCACTCAGAACAGGCCTCGCCGTGGTCGACCAAAGAAGTTGAGTGCACATGCTCAGCGTCATATCCAGAGGTTGTCTTTGGGAAATAGACATATTAGTGCTGCCAGCATTGCTGCACAGGTTGAAGGGTGACCACTGCCTTGCTAAAGAAACTGAGGGTAAAGGCGATGGACTGGCCATGCATGTCTCCAGACCTAAACCCTATTGAGCATCTGTGGGGCATCCTCAAATGGAAGGTGGAGGAGCGCAAGGTCTCTAACATCCACCAGCTCCGTGATGTTGTCATGGAGGAGGGGAAGAGGACTCCAGTGGCAACCTGTGAAGCTCTGGTGTACTCCATGCCCAAGAGGGTTAAGGCAGTGCTGGAAAATAATGTTGGCCACACAAAATATTGACATATTGGGCCCAATTTGGACATTTTAACTTAGGGGTGTACTCACTTTTGTTGCCAGCGGTTTAGACATTAATGGCTGTCTATTGAGTTATTTTGAGAGGTCAGCAAATTTACACTGTTATACAAGCTGAACACTCACTATTTTACATTGTAGCAAAGTGTAATTTCTTGAGTGTTGTCACATGAAAAGATATAATAAAATGTGAGGGGTGTACTCACTTTTGTGAGATACTGTAGGTTGTACCAGTCGACCCTTATGAGTCAGAATAGGGGAACGCTATACGGCAACAAACAACTATACACAAGAGTAATATGACTGGTTTTAGATTTTATGGAGTGGAAAAAATTACAAGACTTGTAAGGCGAGGTGATCTCCATAAAATAATGTTAGAGAGAGAGAGGCATGGTGGATAAATAAATTATTTGCACAGATTTCGGATGGATTAAATCAAAGATGGTACATCAGTCTCTTTTTAATATGAAATTTGATGATTTTGTCCCCTCCATGCCCATGTTTTCCCACGTAGGGTCCATTCTTGTTTTGGATATAACTTGTTTTTTTTAAACATTTCATGTGTTTATTTTAAGATTTTGGAATGTCATTTTGTATAGATTAATTATATGAGATTACTGTATCAGCTCCCAGGGGCTGATTGGTTTATTCTGCTCCTGTGTGGGTCATTATGGATTGGCTGGAAAATTTTTAAATGTATTGCTTTTTGAATTGCTCCTTTGCTATGATTAGTACCCACTGAGGGTAGAAACGTGTTAACCTGGAGGACTGTATGTTGTATTCCTTCCAGAAATAAAGTATTGCATGAGCTGCAACAGGTGATAGTCATTGTCACTCATTTATATCACCAGCAATGCCTCCACTGTTCCCGGACTCCATAATACATTTTTTGCTAATAACCTGTTTACAATTCAACTTCCGTTGTCCCCAGTTCCACTGATGCACTCCTGTTTCTTTCTGGGTCCTTGCTGCCACCACCACAACCTACAGATCACCTTAGTGGAGGTGATGGGGAATGAGTCAATGGTTATGCAGACCTCAGTACTGCTGACACAAACCCCACCACTTCCACTGTCCCAGAATAACCAGCTTTATCTTTAGTAGGTCATTAGCTGGACACAACTATTTTATTGCTAATTATGGAAAGATCATTTCTTAGTCTAAAGATGATTATTGGTTGTCAACTTTCCACTCTTCTCTTGCACATATTTCCTCCATCGTACCTTTCACAATCCTCTCCCACACATACAGACTGCAGTTATACCCTCTACACTCCTTTTCTGCTCATACTGCCTGCTGTCATACCCTGTGCACTCCTCTCCTGAACATACTGCTTGATGTCATTCCATTCATATTATTCTCCAGCATAAATTGCCCCCTAAGGCACTTCTTTATCATTGTTTGATATATACCCAACCTTTCCCCTTCTGGAACAAGTGCAGGGAGGTGTAGTTCCTACTCCATCCAGTATGTGGTGTCTGGCCACTGTGTGGATGGAGTGGAGAATTGGAAGAATGATGTTCCTCTGCAGCCTCCCTAGGCATCACAATGAGAGCAGTTGTCCAATTGGACCTTCAATAACCATCTTGATAGGGGCGGTGCTAATAAATAGCAGTGCCATGCTGGGTTTGGTGTGCATTTTGTGAGTGGATAGAGAAGGGACAGGAAGGAATCTACCTGTTAGGGACAGAGATTTAGCACCAAGAAAAGGTTCCAGTATGTGGAGGGCAAGTATAGATACAGCAGTTCACCCCTCAAGCACGTCATCAGAACTACTGCCACCACCTTCATCCTAAAGGAAAAGGGAGATAACTGGCGCAAAACACAGAATAAATATGAACATAAACATGCACAATGAAAGCCCTATGGATATTCCAATTATGTCCATGGGCACATGAAATTAAATAAAATCAATTAGCAAGCTGAAAAAGAGTCCATAAGTCCAATAAAAGCTACTGGTGGCAGCCATCCTCATAAATGCTAGCTCTGTGAAATCAAGTGAAAAGGACAAAACAGGAAGAGCCACCTGAGTGTAGTATTAAAATGAACAATTTATTCAAAGGATTAAACACACTTACAGGAACAGGTTTAAAAACAAGGTCATCTGGTGCATGGGGGAGCCCCTCCAATCCATCTCCAGTTTAGTGTAGCTGTATTTAGGAATCTGGAATGATACTCCTGCTCTGTTAACAGATATTACCCAGGACAGGGGTTTAGGAGGGATCACTTTAACTTGGCAAATGTCAAGCTACTCACCCTCTGAGAACACTGGGTGCAGAATGTTGCCTCACACAGTGTATATTCTGGAATGTCCACTATTGTACATGTCCATGGAGGTCATTCTGCAACTTGGATATGTCTTTGAGAAGTAATTAAGAGTGTTCCAATTCTCATAACCACATACATGTTGGTTTACTGAAACAATAGAGTGCAAAATCTAGTGCAGGTCTGCATAGAAACCAATCATCTTCCATGTTGTTTCAGTAAACCATCACGTATGTGGTTATGAGAATTGGAACACACTTAGTTACTTCTCAAAGACATATCTAAGTTGCAGAATGACCTCCAAGGACATATACAATAGTGGACATATACGGACATATACAATAGTGGACCTTCCAGAATATACACTGCATGAGGCAACATTCTGCGCCCAGTGTTCTCAGAGGGTGAATAGGTTGACATTTGCCAAGTTGAAGTTATCCCTCCAAAATCCCTGTCCTGGGTGATATCTGTTAACTGAGCAGGCGTATAATTCCAGATTCCTAAGTACAGCTACACTAAACTGGAGATAGAATGGAGATTGATTGGATGCACCATGCATCAGATGAGCTTGTTTTTAATCTTATTCCTGTAAGTGTTCTTAATCCTTTGATGAAATTGTTAATTTTAATACTACACTTCCGGTTTTGTCGTTACCACCGTCATCCTGACCTCCCTGATTCATCAGCTAAGTCTGCCACCCTGGCAGTCAGTTGCCCCTTCAGAATATGCGGTCCTGGAAAAGTACGCTGTAGCTAGAACATGCTTTAGTATGCCTGAAGCTATACCAGTGCATATCTGTGATGGTGCTGCGTGACCTGCTGTGATGAATGCTGATACAGCTAGTGTTACTGCAACTGTTACTACAAGTGTTATTGCAACTGATGCTACAAGTGTCAAGACTGGTGAAATCCATTATGCTGCTGTAAGTACCTTAGTATCCTTTCTGTATACTACTCTTACAAATATAAGAACTGTTAAAGAGGAAGTAAACCCTGGTGGGTTTTACTTCTTTTCTTCTTCCCTGAAAAGTACAGGCATAATGTGCTAGTATGCATTGCATACTAGCACATTATGTGACCATTACCTGCAAACGAAGCCTGTGTTGTCCCCGCTGCAGGCCACATCCATCTTTGCCCGTCTTCCTTCAAGAGCCACGGACTCCGGCTCTGACTGGCCAGAGCCGTGTCATGTCACTCCTACGCATGCAGCCATTCCTTCAGAGCATATGCGCCAATGACATCATCGGCGCATTAAACTGTAAATATCTCCTAAACGGTGCACGTTTAGGAGATATTTACAGTACCTATAGGTAAGCCTTATTCTAGGCTTACCTAGAGGTACAACTTACACGGGGAAGTTTACAACCCTGTTTAAGGGCTCTTTCACACATTCATGTCCGTTTTCACAGACTCCGCTTGCTCAGCACGTATCGATCCGTTGATCCCTACTGAGCTGGCGGATGACAGGTCCATCACCGCTCACTGTGCGGAGATGGACCTGTCAGAGCCCTGCTCTCCTCTATGGGGGATCGGATGAAAACTGATCCACCTGTCCATTTTCATCTTATCCGAGACGGATGGAAAATAGGGTTTCCATCCGTCTGGATTTAGCGGAGCTGATCCGATCAGATGTCAGCGGACACGTCACCGCTGACATCCGTCGCTCCATAGAGGTACATGGAGCGTCCGTTCAGGTCTGCCTGAAAAACTGACAGACGGACCTAACTCTCTTCAGTCCGTGTGAGTCTCTGTACTCGGTACCTTAGCTCCTGGCCCCACCCACTTCTTTTTGCTAGTTACTATACAGGAATAGAAAAGGCAGGCCAGACCATCTACAACCTCTCTCTAAAGTTTTTTTTAATTTTGAACAGCGTAAGAATGGCTTGTAAGATTTATATTTTCCATCTCTGTTCATTAGAGAGATTTCCCTTCACTTCATGGCCATAGCCAAAACAGGAGGTGAGAGAAAATCTCTTTAAAGTGAAGGAATCACTGGTTGCCAGTCACCAGGATCATCAGAGCTAGGGTCCCTATTAGAAAATTTCCCCACTATTCCTGTTCTGGGGACAACCCAAAATTAGTGTTTTTTTTTAATTATTTTTTGTTTGTTTTTTTTTGTTTTGCTCTCACTTTTGGTGATAACAGGACAATTAACCACTTGCCGTCCACTTGCACGATCCCGCGAACCGTCGTAGCTATACGTCAGCCCCTTTAAGCGGGGTGGCAGGTGTGCGCCCCCTGCTGCACAGCGGGGGTGCCGATGCTCGTGACCGGCGGTCGCGATGACCGTCGGCCACGAGCAATCACAACCATGAGAGGCAGAACAGGGACGTGTGTGTGTAAACACACACATCCCAGTTCTGTGAGGAGAGGAAAGAGAGATTGTGAGTTCCTATGAGCTGGGAACCATGATCTCTCATCTCCTATAGTCAGTCCCATCCCCCCACAGTTAGAACACACAGTCAGGGAACACAGTTAACCCCTTAAATATATGATAAATTCCACGCTTAGGATAAAAGTGGGTTGCAGTCCCTCTTATTGGGTTCCCATAGGAACTTACAAGGATAGATATAAAAAATGGGGTATATGGCGCTACCCTGTGAGCCACTAGATAAATAACTGAATTATATTGTGTAAGCAATATTGTAAAGGTACTGAGCTAAAACTATCTTGAAAACCAAAATGTGTGTGTACGTGCCCCCAATATTAGAAAAGTGACAAGCAAAAATGGGCGTGTGACAAGTACATCAGATCATAAATATACTTTGCAAAAAATAAAAAATAAAAATAAAAAAGGAGTTAGTATATCTTTCAGTGTCTCTCAGTAAGGCTGAGGTTAACAGCTCAGCATGTAACTATTGTGGCACATATACTAGCCTAATTGCCCAGGCAGGTAAACCAACCATTAACCATATGATATCCCAATTCGTTATAACACAAACAATGTGATAAGTAAATAGTGAACACACCACTGTAAATAAGGTGCAGATAACATCCACACCTATAACATCAAAATAAATGTGTGATCAATATAAAAATTCCAAGCCCCACTTGTAATAAATAAAAATAAAAAATAAGAAAAAAAGCAAAAATGTGATCCCAGAGTGTCCAACACTGGCATATATCAGGTGACTTCGGTGCGCAGCACGTAGAGTGAGTTTTGGTGCTCCTTCAATGGGTCTCCACTCACCAGACGTAGTTACCCCTACAGGGGGTATAATTCAGTTACTTATCTAGTGGCTCACAGTTAACCCCTTGATCACCCCCTAGTGTTAACCCCTTCCCTGCGAGTGACATTTACACAGTAATCAGTGCATTTTTATAGCACTGATCGCTGTATAAATGCCAATGGTCCCAAAAATGTGTCAAATGTGTCCGATATGTCCGCCATAATGTCGCAGTCCCGATAAAAATCGCAGATCGCCGCCATTATTAGTAAAAAATAAATAATAATAAAAATGCCATAAATCTATCTCTTATGTTGTAGACGCTATAACTTTTGCGCAAACCAATCAATATACGCTTATTGCGATTTTTATTACCAAAAATATGTAGAAAAATACACATCAGCCTAAAATGAGGAAAAAATTAGCTTTTTTAAAAAAAATTGGGGCTATTTATTACAGCAAAAAATACAAAATATTGTGTTTCTTTCAAAATTGTCGCACTTTTTTTGTGTATAGCTAAAAAAATAAAAAACACAGAGATGATCAAATAGCACCAAAAGAAAGCTTTATTTGTGGGGAAAAAAAAGGACATCAATTTTGTTTAGGTATAGCGTCGCACGACTGCGCAATTGTCAGTTAAAGCGACGCAGTGCTGTATCTCAAAAAATGGCCTGGTCATTGAGCAGCCAATTCTTCCGCGGCTGAAGTGGTTAAAGAAGGTGAATCTCTCTAACAGGGGCACAGTCAACAACAAAAACCTTACAGGAGGTTCTAATTACTCTCCACTCACTCTAAAAATAAAAAAAAAGTTCTGCTTCTAGCTATAATTTAAAGTGGTTGTAAACCCTTTACAACCACTTTTTGCTAGCGGTAAGCCTATAATACTACCTGTACTAGTAGATATCCCCTGTATCAACATGTGCCGACGTCATTGGCACATGCGCACTGAAGCAAAGGTACGTCCGTGCCGTTGCTTCAGCTAATATGCCGTTACCGGCGGCTCCCGCACGCATGCGCGGGAGTGATGTCATCGCGGCTCCAGCCAATCACAGCGCCGGGATACCCGGAAGTAACTCCGGGAGCGATGTCACAGGCCGAAGCAGGGTAAAAGGACCACTGTGGGGGCTTCGATCTAAGGTAAGTAATTCATAATGAGCTAGTATGCATACTAGCTCATTATGCCTTTGTCGTGCGTGGTTTTTTTTGTTTTTTTTTGTGGGTTTACAACCACTTTAAGATGAAGCAAAAACTGTGAAACTGCTGATATGTTTATTATATTAAGTTGATGTTGTTCTGTGATTTAATGCCCCCGTTTAATGACATCTTAATCTAATTTACTGGCCAAATACGAAATATTTATTATATGTATTTAAAAACTCAAAGGATAATAATAGCAGCACATTATCAAATATTCTTCACTAGCTGTGTACCAGTTCTGTAATAAACCCAAAAACAAAAACTCTGGAATAGTACAGTATCTGTCAACCTTTCCACTAAACATGAGATCAGTTATAGCAATGATAACTTATGCCGCGTACACACGGTCGGACTTTTCGTCTACAAAAGTCCGACAGCCTGTCCGACAGACTTCCGACGTACCTTCGGCGGACTTGCGGCAGACTTTGTTACGAACGGACTTGCCTACACACGACCACACAAAAGTCCGACGGATTCGTACGTGATGACGTACACCGGACTAAAATAAGGAAGTTCATAGCCAGTAGCCAATAGCTGCCCTAGCATGGGTTTTTGTCCGTCGGACTAGCACACAGACGAGCGGATTTCGGGGTCCGTCGTACTTACGACGTAAAGATTTGAAGCATGTTTCAAATCTAAAGTCCGTCGGATTTGAGGCTAAAAAAGTCCGTTGAAAGTCCGGAGAAGCCCACACACGATCGGATTACCAGCCACCTTTAGTCCGTCAGCGTCCGTTGGACTTTTGTAGACGAAAAGTCCGACCGTGTGTACGCGGCATTAGACGGGAATTTATTACTTACTATAGACTCTGAGCCCATACAAAGACCTCTTTATAAGTGTAGTGTTTGGATATTGGGCAGTCATGGTATAATTCCCATCATCTTCCGAAGTCAGACGGTCCAGTCTCAGAGTTGCATTCACATACAGCTCACATCTTCCTCCATACAGACCAACACACGCAGGAGTCCCACCAGGAAAACGCTGTGCAATTAGAGCATCTTTAAAAATCCATTGTATTGCTGGATTGTCTTCAATTGGTATAGATTCATAAAAATAAACAGATCCTCCAACGATTTCATTCTTAACCTGGTAAGCAAATACAGCACCTGCAGGAAAATATTGAAATGTTCAGTAAATGTAACGTACAATGTGCCTTAAAGTGATTGTAAACGATCACCTTGTAAAGCAACCCATTCCGTTTAAAAAAGAAATGAAAGGCAAAACATTTGTGTAGAGATATAAAAAAAAAATACATAAATACCTTTTTTCCCTTTTTTAGAAGTGATCACATTCCCTCTGTTCTCAGCTGCATAAGAGCGGGGGAAGCAACAGTATTCTGGTCTTCCCATTAAATGGCTGGGCAGGGGAGGGGGAGGTGTCAGGACAAGTCTGATCATTGCAGAAGAGCAGGCTGAAAACCCAATACAGCTAGAAAACTGACCACGGTGTGCTCTCCTGTTTAGTGTGGTCAGTTTTTTTTATAGGAAAACAGAGGGACTGGCAAGAACACCAGGGATTCCCCACAAAGGAAGCAATACAAAGAGAACAGTATACTTTTTCATACAAGTACATGGTACAGGAGACACATCAGGAATATGAAATGCTGGGTTTACATACTCTTAAAATAAATACAATTCTTATTATTAATAACATTACAGAAAGATTTGTGCAATTTTTAGGAGCATAAAAGTACTTCAGAATGTAAAATTACATAAGAGTTTAGATCAAGGATGCTCAACCTCCTGAAGAGCACGGGCCAATTAATCCTGCTTGTATGGATCGTATACTAGCACATTATGAGAGACATACCTTAAAATGAACCCCGGTATGCCGTTCCTTTAAAACGCATGCACCAGTGATGTCACCGGCTGCTGCTCAATGGAATATCTCCTAAATAGCGCACGTTTAGCAGATATTCATTTTACCTACAGGTAAATTTTATTATAAGCTTACCTGCAGGTAAAAATGTCTGAAACGACTTTACTACCACTTTAACCACTTCATCCCCGGAAGGATTTACCCCCTTCCTGAACAGAGCCCTTTTTGCGATACGGCACTGCGTCCCAATTGCACGGTCATGCGACGTTGCACCCAAACAAAATTGCCGTCCTTTTTTTCCCATAAATAGAGCTCTCTTTTGGTGGTATTTGATTACCTCTGCGTTTTTAATTTTTGCGCTATAAGCAAAAAAAGAGCGACAATTTTGAAAAAAAAGCAATATTTTTTACTTCATGCTATAATAAATTTCCCCCAAAAATATATAAAATAACTAATTTCTTTCTAAGTTTAGGCCGATATGTATTCTTCTACATATTTTTGGTAAAAAAAAATCACAATAAGCGTATATTGATTGGTTTGCGCAAAGGTTTGCGCAAATAGGGGATAGATTTATGACATTTTTATTATTAATTTTTTTTATTAGTAATGGCGGCGATCTGCGCTTTTTATCGTGACTGCGACATTATGGCGGACACATCGGACACTTTTGACACTATTTTGGGACCATTGCCATTTATACAGCTATCAGTGCTATAAAAATTCACTGATTACTGTGTAAATGACACTGGCAGGCCCCCGGCAAACATCGAGTCCGCGGAACCCGCGGGCACGGTCATGGAGTATGTGGCGGTCAGGCACGTTCACAATGCTGCTAATTAAAGGGGATGTACCTGTACGCCCATTTGCTTAGCCGTGCCATTGTGCTGACGTATATCGTCGTGTGCTGGTTGGCATGTGGTTAAGTGATTTGTTAACCAGTTATGGGCCACAATGAAATTAAGTAATTCAGAATTTGAAGATTTTAAACAACAATCAGGATCATCATTTTCTGTGGGACCAATCCCCGTTGGATGTTTATGTATTTTTCTAATCACAATTGCAAAAGGAAAGCGTGGATCACACTAGTGTAAACACTGACTTTTTGTACTTTTTACAAGGAAAAGCAAAATCAGGCTAACTTCTGAATAGAAACCAATCAGCTTCCAGGTTTTATTGCCAAAGTTTAATCGAACAAGCTGAAGTTAGAAGCTGATTGGCTACCATGCACAGCTGCACCAGATTCTGAGTGCACCAGTTTTAGTAAATCTCCCCCTATGTCTATTTCAGCAGTTGCAGGAGAAAAATGGAGAGGATCTGTTCCTGTATATGCCGTCCCGACCACCTTTCCTGTCCAAGTGGAAAACAGAAAGTGATAGGGAGACCACATGAGCATCCTGGATCATGGGCCAGGTCGCCATTGCAACCTCTGAAGCTACACCAGGGTTTTTGGGAGGAGGGGGTGTGCAGACTTTGCCATAGATTTCTATTACATCGTTGGGTGCAGTTTCAGAAAGTGCACCACACCCACAACTCAGTGCCATCTTAACAGCATTGTGGGCCTCTGGGCAAAGTACAGGCAGTCCCCGAGTTATGAACATCCGACTTGTGAACGACTCCTACTTACGAACAGGAGGCGGTGTGATGTCTCTGCCGTTCTGCGCATGCGTGGCCACTTTTCAACGGCGGGCACTTTCGACAGAACATCGGAAAACATCAGAAAACGACATCTCTGCTGTTCTGCGCATGCGCGGCTTTTGACAGAACATCGGAAAACATCGGAAAACTACGTCTCTGCCATTCTGCGCATGCGCAGCTTTTGACAGAACATTGGAAAACATCGGAAAACAACGTCTCTGCTGTTCTGCGCATGCGCTTCCCACTTACGAACATATTCGACTTAAGAACAAACCTACAGTCCCTAGCCCGTTCGTAACTCGGGGACTTCTTGTAATGCACTGGGGCCCCCACAAGCCTGCACTACCACTCACCAAACGTAACCCAATCCCAGGTAGCAATCAGGATCACAAGAATGTATGTCCCCAATTCTAAAGACCTCCTGTCTCCATCCCTCCCTCTGGTGCAGGTCCCTCCAACCTCTTCACCCTCCATCACTTCCATCCCTCTGTTACTCTATCCCTCCTTTCTTTTATCTTTCCACAACTCCTTGTGCCTTTTATCCCTCCACCTTTTCTATCCTTTTCGATCATCAATCATGCCACTCGCTAACCCGAAAAAAAATGCTCCACCCCCTGGGAGGCTACCCGCCGTGTGCCGCTCTGCGCTTTGACAGCTCTTACATATGCAAGGGGCGGGGCCACCCGTGAGGGATACAATTTTTTTTATTTTTAATAAACTGTTTCTTGTGTTTTTTTTACTTTTTGACACTGTTTTGGTGAATGGGTAGGGATACTGTAACAAAACTTCCCATACTCCGCTTGAGTGCTTCCTCCCAGTCTGCATATAGATATCAGATATTCCAACCGCTGCTAACAACCAACAAAACAAGGCAATACTCTTTTGGTTGCTGAACATGGACTGTTAGAACAAGAATATAGTCGTATATACAGTTGAAGAGGAGGTTCCCCCCCTCCTGCTCATATTACTCTAACAATACACCTGTAACCAGAAACCTAATTAACACGAGCTAGTTATCCAATCATTTACCCAGACTTGGTGACTCAGAGATATGACCTTTCAGGGTAGACTTGCCGTCTCCTCACTTAGAAATACATATAAGTATAAACACATCCCCCAATAGTTTGCTAGGAGACAAAGGTGTGTTAATGAGCACAATAAACTATTGGGTGAAAGACCTGGGCTTTCCAGATCTCATTAATCAGCATTCCTTTCACATACATCTGTCCACTGTCCCGGATGAGTCTGTCACAGGTACGATGTTCCCGATACCCATTCACATAAGGGGCAGAGCCCCAGCCCCAAAGCACCCACCCCCCATGTTAAGGGCATATGGCCTGGTATGGTTCCCCTCCCCTTTCCTGACCTGCCCGTCTAAATGCTTGGATAAGGGTCTGGTATAGATTTTGGTTGAGACCCCACCATTTTTTTTTAATAGTCGGGTGCTGGCAATTGTAACAGAGAGTCTTTTTAAATGGGATTTGACTGTTTTTTTTTTCCTTTAGAAATGCCATTTTTGCTGTAGCATGTTACAGATGTGCCACTTTACAGCCCTGGAAGATTTTACCCCCTTCCTGACCAGAGCACTTTTTATAGTTTGGCACTGCGTTGCTCTAACTGACAATTGCGCGGTCATGCAAAGCTGTACCCAAATGGAATTTGCGCCCTTTTTTCCCACAAATAGAGCTTTCTTTTGGTGGTATTTGATCACCTCTGTGGTTTTTATTGTTTGTGCTATAAACAAAAAAAGAGAGCAACAATTTTGAAAAAAAAAAACAATATTTTTTTACTTTTTGCTATAATAAATATAACCCAAATTTAAAAAAACAAAAAATTAATTTCTTCATCAGTTTAGGCCAATATGTAATCTTCTACATATTTTTAGTAAAAAAAAACCACAATAAGCGTATATTGATAGATTTGCGCAAAAGTTATAGCGTCTACAAACTATGGAAAAGATTTATGGCATTTTTATAGCATTTTTATTTTTTATTTATTTTTTTGCTAGTAATGGCGGTGATCTGCAATTTTTTGTGGTATTGCAACGGACAGATCGGACACTTTTGACACATTTTAGGGACCATTGACAATTATACAGCGATCAGTGCTATAAAAATGCACTGATTACTGTGTAAATGTCACTGGTAGGGAAGGGGGTTAACACTACGGGGCGATCAAGGGGTTAAATGTGTGTTCCCTCAGTGTGTTCTAACTGTATGAGGATAGGACTGAGTAAGAGAGGAGACATATTGTGGTTCCTACTTACTAGGAACAAACGTCGTCTCCTCTCCTCTGACAACACAGGAATTTGTGTGTCTACACACACAAATCCCCGTGCTGGCGCTCATGCATGCGATCGCGCATGGCCGGCAGCGATCACGACCGGCCACGCACATCGGGTCCCTGCTGTGCAGCGGGCCAAAAAGGGGAAGGACATACCCGTAAAGGGTTTCGCCCAGGAGAGCCATTCTGCCGCAGTATATCTGCGTGAGCCAGTCGGGAACCAGTTAAAGGAATTTTTCATTTTTATTGTTGTACTTTGAGCATAATTAAAATCACTGCTCCTGAAAAAACGATCCTTCAAAATGGGCACTTTTGATTTTTCCTGTTCGGCTCCCATAGACTTCAATGGGGTTCACTGTTTGGCTTATAACATTTCCCCTGTTCGGGAGTTCTGCTGCAAACCGAACAGGGGGGTGTTCGGCCCATATCTAAGGGTGGGTTGGCAAGCCCAGATCACGATCAATGGGTTGCCAACCCCGGCATGCATTCCCTGGTTTGAAGTCATGGGCCACATCAGAGGGCTGCATGGGTTGAGCCCCGCTGGTTTAGATAAAACTCTAATATTTGGGAAATGTTTTTTACTACACTTAAGTGACTTTTCATTTGAGGAATACTGTTCACTTGCAATGAATGCTATTATTTCATCCAGAAAAATTTTATAATGAGATTATGGTGCTGATTTAGAATTGGTAAAACTTATGCACTGTCCTGCCAAACATAATTATGTAGCAGGTTTAGTTATGCACTAGTAAACATAATTAATTGAACTCATTATCTTATTAACAACTAGTTTTACTGTTTTTTTGTAGTTTTATGGAAATAAATTGGATCAATAATATCAATGGTAGTCTATTTTTATGAATCATGTGTAAACACTTAATATGTGACTATATTACCCACAGTAATATACACATGTTCATACAGAGTATATACAGTTTCCAATGCCATGTACTGTACACAGAAAGGCTGAACAGACTATGGAATACAGGCATACTGAGTCAAGATGCGAGGGGGTGTGTGTTCAAGAGGCAGACTGTGATTGGGAAGGGGCGTGTGACAGAGGCAGGTTGTGATTGGTCAAGGGGTGTGGTGGCAGAACAAACCACCCAATACCGGCATTTTGTGTGTCTGCACAGTGTCCTGTACCTCTGAATAGCCAGCCAAAGAATGAAAACTGACCACACTAACCCTGATCAGCTTCTGAGCTTTGTGTGGTCGGTTTAGATTTAGAACAAGGTGACTGGCAGGATCTAACAGATTCAGATGAAAAAGTTGTGAAAATGGTAGGAACTCTGATTTATAAAATACAAGTATGTGAACACACATACATAGAAGATTTCCCTTGACTTCCTGTCCCAGTGATGCAACAAAAAGTGAGAGGAAAACTCTTCAATTCTCCACTTAAGTGACTGTCACCTCAGCAGGTGTTCTTAAAAAGTTCCTCTCACCTCCTGTTTTGGTGACAACTCAAAATTTTAGATTTCCACACAATTTCTCGGTGACAATGGTTACCAAAACAAATAGAGCTGAATCTTCCTTGAGGGTAAACAGACAGTGAATGCAAATTGACAGAGGGTTTAACCCTTCCAGACCAAAAAAATAAGTTTTACCTTCACATCAACTTTAAATTACCAGCATTACATACTGTATTTGTTATCAAGTGGAATCTTTTGGTTAACTACAGAAATATAGAGAAAAAAAAACAAAGCAAAAAGCCAAGCCATTTTCTACAGCAAAGTGAAAAGTAACATCACACATGATGGTCCCAAAGACATCCTGTAACACAGCAGGCTATAGACAATTGTGTAAATCGACTGTTTTCAAGCTTTTCTTAACATTGGAATTCTATGTTTTGCCAGTATAGTTTAGGTCTCAAATCCACACTGTGGAACTTTTTTCTCGTTTGGACATATCCACTATAACCCTACAGCTGAAAAAAATTTCAGACTGGACCGTCAATAGCAGACCAAGGCTTTAAAGAAACCGACAGGATTTTTTTTTTTTTCAAATATTTTTGCACATGTCATCTTTTAAGGTCACACAAAGTCCAGTCCCTAGCATCTAAATGTCCATGCCACATTGTAGATTTTATTGCCATAACTATTAGCAACAATATGCTTATTGTGTTTGACCAGTTTTAGAACGAACCTGAATCTGTGTACAATGTATGTACAGTATATACAGTAGCTATAAATCTGTGTACACACACGTATACCTCCCGCTGCAGGACATTAGCCTAAGCCAGAGACCCAGACTTCACCCATCGTGGCAGGTTCTGTCACACAGACCTTCAAGGACTGGGTACCCTTTTAGCATGAGGGTCCACTCCCTTGGACTTGTACAGCACCCTGTAGGAATTCCTTAGTGCTGTGGTGTCCAGGATTCCACTATGCAGGGTCCAGCACCCAAAGGTTGCATTACAGACAAAACCTTGTTGTTGATCCTTTAATCTTCTTTACGAGGCTCGGGTACCATTTATCTTAGCATAGTAGCTTTTTGAAATGGATTCGATCTAGAAATGCTGTCCCTTGATTCTTAAGAACCTGTGCGGGATTACAGCATGGAAGCTCACAAAGAGCTCAAGAAATAGCCATCCACCTTTTTTAGACACTGCCGAAAAAACTGGAGTACTTCCTGTATGTGAGGGGTTATATAGGGGATCACTTCCTGTTTTTGGTTATTCTACAAGTGTCCATTCACCTACAGGTGGCCCATAACCAGGTAGTAATGTATATGGCTGCTCTGTGTCCCGTGATGTACGAGAAAGAAATGGTTGTTTTTGAAACTTTTTTTAGCATTGATACATGTCCTCTAGGGCAGTACCCGGGTCCCCATACACTTTTTAAGGCAATAACTTGCATATAAGATGTTTGGCTCATCCCTAATCTTAATGCATAGAATGCATTAAGATGAAAAACCTTCTGCCTTTACAACCACTTTAAGTGACAAATTTGGCAATAGACACACAGTAAATATGAATAATGCTACAAGAATATATTCATACAAGTGCAACAGAGCTCTGATGCCCTGTACACATGATCGGATTTTCCGACAACAAATGTTGGATGTGAGCTTGTTGGCGGAAAGTCCGACCGTGTGTATGTTCCATCGAACATTTGTTGTTGGACTTTCCGCCAACAAATGTTGGCTAGCATGCTCTCAAATTTTCCGCCAACAAGCTTGTTGTTGAATTTTCCGATCGTGTGTACACAAGTCCATCAGACAAAAGTCCAAAGTACAAACACGCATGCTCGAAATCGCGCATCACTATTGAACTTCATTTTTATTGGCTCGCCGTACGTTTTGTACGTCACTAAGTTCGCAATTGTTGGCCAACATTTGTGTGACCATGTGTATGCAAGACAAGTTGGAGCCAACACCCTTTGGACAAAAATCCACGGTTTTGTTGTCGGAAAGTCCGATCGTGTGTATGAGGCATTCGTTTGCGAGGTCTGTTCAGTTCTTTTCTTTTCAGAAGCAACGTGAACTAATTGAATGAAAATGGAGATTTTTCGGGGGGCGTGGCCAGCAGCGGAAGGAGATGGCCGCATAAGGAGAGAGCTCCGTGAGAACCAGCGGCACCGGCCCGAATAAAGCGACGATAGAAGCCAGCAAACTAGCAGCATAAAGCTCCAGAGGTCCCAGCAACACACAGCCGGCGATGGGTAAGAGAAAACCCGCGGGGGGACCCCGCAAACTAACGGACTTTTACCCCTTGGCAAGCACGCCGGAGATCCAAGATGGCGCCGCCGCTCACAGGCAGCAGCGCGCCAGGCAATCAAACAAAAGGGGAAATAAGAGAGAGGATAGCAGGCCCCCGTCCTTCTCTCCAGGCCACAGCAGCCGCTCCTCTACATGCAATACCCCATCCCAGAGCCCACAGAAAGCGGCACCTAAACGCTCATCTGCCCACACATATGCTGGGGAAAAGAATGAGGATAATTGTACATCCTATGACAGTACAACTGAATTCATAGACCAGATTCAGGAATTCCCAACATCTGGACAGCCCCTGAGTGATACCACAATGAAAGAGATGCTGGTCTCTTTAGGGGGGTCCATGCACAGGGACCTCATGGACTGCATATCGCAAGTAAAAACCGACATTAATGACATTGGGGAGAGAGTTAGCCACGTGGAGGATAAAATGGCAGAATTCTCAACGGCACACAATGAGTTAGTGGATGCACATAATGAAAAAGAGGAGGAGCTGGAAGCTTTAAAAAACAAAATGGCGGACCTAGAAGACAGGTCCCGCAGAAATAATGTCAAACTGCGGGGGGTGGCGGAGTCTGTACCCCCCCTCTGAACTCCGGAACTATGTACAGCAACTAATTAAAGAGCTACTTCCTGACACGCCAGATGGGGAAATCACGGTAGATCGAGCTCACAGACTACCTAAGCCACAATACCTACCAGAGAAAGTACCCCGCGACGTCATAGCTCGCATACATTTTTTTCACGTCAAAGACGATTAATGCGTTTTGCAAGGCAAAACTCCCCACTACCCAACACGTACGCAGGCATTAATATCTACGCTGACCTCTCCCAGCACACAATGCTAGCAAGGAAGAAACTAATAACATTGACAAAAATATTGCGTAACAACAAACTTCCATACTCCTGGGGCTTTCCTACAAAACTTCTTGTAACTAAAGACGGCCGCACATTCGCTATCAAATCTTTAGAAGAAGGCCTCCAGCTGTCAAGAAAATGGGGGCTTCTCCCAATAGCTGAGGAAGACATCCCTACTACCAAACCCCCAAGGAGCATATCCCCTGAATGGAAATCAAACAAAGATACTTGACTGACTTTCTACACAAAATAAAGAAATAACTTACACATAGTTTGCCCACTAATCTTTAGGGCTGAAGCTGGTTTATAGGAGCATGTACCCCCAAGTGCTCTTATGCGATCTTACTCGCACTTTGAGGAAAACCTCCTCACTTTCTTAAGTTTTGTTTTTTGTTTAAATGTTGACTTATTTTACCTTTTATTTTTTGTCCTACTACTGGCAACCATCTACGACAAGCTTGATGACAAAGATCAGGAGTACATTTTCTCTGCAACTTCATCCCACCTGAGTGAGCATCCTACAAGCAAATCAAAGACACCTCTAACCGCAGGTACTCTTATACTCTACAACGTGTATCACATTTTGAAAGCAACTACACACAAGCATTTAACTCATCGAACAAATGGTCCTTAATTTCGTGACCATCAACGCACATGGTCTCAACATACCATTCAAAAGAAGGGCAATGTGGCAGCAAGCAAAATCCCTGAAGAGCGATGTACTATGCATCCAAGAAACTCATTTTGTCCAACAGAAGCATCCCTTATGCAAAGACAAACAATTTCCGCACATTTTCATGGCCTCAGGCCCTAAAAAAAAAGCTGGTGTGTTGATAGCTATAAATCAAAATGTAGCATTTAAATTACAGGATGTACTATATGATAAAGCTGGAAGATACATTATTTTGGTGTGTGAACTAAACAATACCTGGTATACTATCATCAATGTATATGCTCCAAATCAGGGGCAACTGACCTTTTTGGGTGCTCTCAAGAAAAAGGTTGGGAGCATCAAAAGAGGATTAGTATTGTACTGTGGGGATTTCAATTGTGTTCCTAATAGACAACTAGATTGTTCATTTCCACATAAATCGAAAGCCACACGAATTGAACTCCAACCCTTCTTACATTCCTCTGATCTATATGACGTATGGCGTTGTGTCAATTCTAGTGAAAAAGATTTTACTTACTACTCAGCTCCCCATAGGTCTTATTCAAGAATCGACTTATTTGTAGCTGATTTACGTTGTCTGAATAATGCAGTATCAGCTAAAATCCACCCAATTACTTGGTCTGATCACGCTTCCGTGTCCCTCTCAATTAAGGAAAATAATGTAGCGCCACCTACACACCTATGGCGGAACAATATATCAATTTTGAAGAATCCTAAACACAGGGAGGGTTTGTGTGATCGGATCAAGGAATTCTTTCAACTTAATGATACTCCGGATATAAATATTTTTACACTGTGGTGCTCACATAAAACTTTTGGTAGAGGCCTATTAATACAGGCAGCATCAAGGGAAAAAAAAAAGAGATTAAAAAGTTTTACCACACTAATGACTAAACTTACATTCCTAGAACAACAGCACAAAGCAAATCCCTCCTCCCAAACAACTACAGAATTAAACCAAACAAGACAAGAGATTAGAACCTATTTAACTTTAGATCACCAGTATCACCTACAAAAATTTAAAGCCACACACTATACCCAAGGAAACAAAGCGGGCAAATTTTTAGCGGCCTATATTCGTAAAAAACAACAAAAGTCCAAACTACCATATATTAAAGACCCTATTATGTCGCAATTAGTATACCACCCTACAGACATAGCAAATGCATTTTGCAATTACTATAAACAACTATATAATTTAAAAACAGACCTATCAACGCCACAACCTACTATGACAGGGATCAATAAGTTTCTCCACTCAGTCAACCTCCCTACCCTAACTAGTGACCAGCTAAATTATTTAAATTCCGCAATATCAGAAAATGAAATAGCTCAGGTAATCAACTCCCTACCTCAAAACAAATCGCCAGGCGCAGACGGCTTTTCTGCCGAATACTATAAAGCCTTTTCCGAGATTTTAGTGCCGTACATGAATAAACTCTTCCATAAAGCTACTGTTGATAGCACATTCCCAGAAGAAATACTCCAAGCAGTCATAGTAGCCCTCCCTAAACCAGGGAAAAAAACAGAAGCCCCACAAAACTTTAGACCCATATCCCTACTTAATACTGATTTAAAAATTTACTCAAAAATTCTAGCTAATCGCCTAGCAGAAGTAACCCCCCACTTAATCAAAGCAGACCAAGTAGGTTTTGTTAAAGGAAGGCAGGCTCCAGACGGAACCCGTAGGATGTACAACCTCCTTAAAATAGCGGAAATGAGGAAGGTGCCCACAGTGTTCCTGACGTTAGATGCCGAAAAGGCGTTTGATCGGGTCCACTGGGGGTACCTACTGGCAACACTTGCTAAATTTGGTCTCGAAGGTCCTATCCTTTCCGCCATATCAGCACTGTATACAGTCCCAACCACACAAGTATATACTTTCAATGCTATGTCTAACAAATTCCATATAACAAACGGGACCCGCCAGGGTTGCCCTCTATCGCCACTGATATTTTCTCTGGTGATGGAACCCCTGGCGGAAACCATTAGAAAAGATAAACACATCAAGGGCATCAAGGTTTCAGAAATGGACCACAAGATTGGTCTATTTGCTGATGACGTGGTATTAACACTAACCACACCAGCCACATCTCTCGCAAGAACCCAACATATTCTCAGCGAATTTGGGAAAATATCATATTATAAATTGAATATCAGCAAATCTTCAATCCTTCCTATACACATTAACAACCCTAACCTTAAGAAACTAAAAGCTGAGTTCCCTTTTATATGGGCCCATAAATACTTAAAATATCTAGGGATAAATCTAGCGTACCCCTCTAGCTCCGTATATGACCATAACTACCCTTCTTTGATACACACCATTAAAGATGATCTTACACATATCTCCTCGCATGAACTTTCATGGATAGGGAGGATAGCCGCGTTTAAAATGACTGTTCTACCAAAAATATTATATTATTTTCGCACCATACCCATCACATTACCTGACCACTTTTTTACTACAATCGATAAACTATTAAGGAAGTTCATATGGGCTGGTAAAATAGCAAGACTATCATACTCCACGCTACAAAAACCAAAATACAAAGGTGGAATGGGATTCCCCAAAATACGTTACTACTATGTAGCAGCCATTTTGGATCAAGCCAAGTCTTGGTTTCATCAAACAACAGATAAACTGTGGGTGCAAATTGAAAAAGCAATAGTTCACCATAGGGACCTACCATCACTTCTTCTAGCTACATTAACAAATAGACCATTGTTTTACCCTAACTTTCCTTCTATCACTGCAACGGTCAAAGCTTGGCAAATATTTAACGCTCACACTGATAGTAACAAATCCAAACAAAAGAGAACAATCACCTTAGGCATGTATGAATTCCTTCTCCCCTCCTTAAAAATGAATGAAAAACACCTCCCGAAAAATACGACATATGCACAATTTAAAGATCAAAACCCAGCAACACTCTCATTTGCAAACATTCAGCTATACCATTATCATATAAAATACCCACATCCCTACCTCAGTCATAATCCGGAAGTATGGACATACCTCACCACTTCCTACAATAAACCTAAAGGTCTTTCATGGTTTTACAAAAATATACCCAACATGCATAAGCAGGCTAAGACAGTTGGCATGCTAAACTGGGAAAAAGATCTTAAAAGCAAATTTGCATTATCCGATTGGAACAAAGCTATTCAAACCACCTACCTATACTCTCATTGTACTAACCATTGGGACATCTCCCTTAAAATACTATATAGAAGCTACTTAACACCGATGAGAATTTCTCAAATCTTTAGTAGTTCTGATAAATTATGCTGGCGGAAGTGTGGTAGTAAGGGAACAATATACCACATTTTGTGGGAGTGTAGATCTGTGAGGAGTTTCTGGAATACAGTTTTCTCCCTGATGGCAAAAATCACAGGAAATGTCATCTCCCCCAACCCTGCATTAGCTCTTCTCAACTTGGGGATAGATAAGATACCCAAAAAGAATAGAACCATAACTACCCACATTTTGATAGCTGCACGCTTATCCATTACTGCAAAATGGAAATCAGATACTATATCAAACATTAGTGAAGTAATAAATAGAGTAAACACCCATTACAAGTATGAAAATTTTTTCGCTTACTCAAATAATTTACTAGCAAAAGCACAAAACGAATGGGCTCCATGGTGCGCATGTTTTCCAGAGACTTCTCACTGATATCCTGATGCAGTCAATCTAGATGGATTAAAAGCCGGTGGTAGGATGTTGTCATTATAATTTTATATTTTATGTTTAGTTTTATGTTCCTTTCTTTATTTTAGAATAGTTTATGTTAATAAGTTTCCCTTTTCTTTGTATTTTCCCTCATTATATATTGGTTCGTTGTGGGAAAGCTCAACACTTATCCGTATATATGAACCCATAATTTTTTTATGATGGTGAATATCTTAAGAAATTCCAGGTCACCTATATCTCTACACATAACTGTTTGTAACACAAACACTTTAAGAGAAAATTGAGGAAATCGAGAAACAGACATTTTATAAGCTTGATTGGACTAATGGAGGGGGGGGGGGTGACCTCCCGGACACAGTTTGTTCCCAGATGGGGTGTCTGGGGGGTGACCCATAATCCCTGACCTGTTCCCGTTAAATAACGGATTTAGTTCGGAATACCTAATTTCATCTCATTTATTTACAAATTATCGTGTAAAGTACACTAAGTTAGATAAATCCACATACTGGATTCTCTTATGTTTATAGTAAGAACCAAAAAATGTATTCTGTATCTACTAACTCCTAAACTGTACTGTATTGTTCTACTGTTGTTAAAGTGGAAATCTCAATAAAAAACAATGAAAAGAAAATGGAGATTTTTCTCTCCTCAACTCTTTCTCAGTCTGTGCCTATCCTCTTTCCGGTTGAAGGGCTAAATAAAGATCTCATACAGGACTTCCTGCACACCTTGATAAGCTCTACCTGGGAGGAAACCAACTAGGCTGAGGAACCCTCTGAGCCAGGACACAGAATACAGACCAAGTTGGACCCAGTCAACAAAATAAACAAGTTCCATTTCTGCATAATGCCAGAACACATATGACAGCATTCTTAGGAAGGCATACCTGCCTTCATCCACCAGACTTTTCACAATCTTACAACCTTTCAAATTTTAATCAAAGTTTAGAGTAACTTTAAACTTACTTTTGTTAGGTAAATAATACAATGTATATTGAGGCTTATACATCAGACCAAAAAGGTGGATAACCGAGAAGGAAGATTTGGCTCCAAATTGGGGACAGTCTTTTCAAGTGAGGGATAGTTGGGGGTTATATCTTCCATGCCTTAAAGCGGAGCTCCACCCAAAAGGGGAAGCTCCGCTTGTCTGCCTCCTCCCCTCACTGCTGCCACATTTGGTACCTTTTGAAGGGGAGGGGGGAGCGGGAACATGCTTCCACTTTTGGCTAAGTTTGCCACGGCGAACTCGCCTGGAAGTTTGGCCCCCCTCCTCCTTCCTCCGCTTCCGGCCCATTCAGAAAGCATGGTAAGGAACCGGCTGTGAAGCCACAAGGTTTTCCTGCTGTTTTCATTTAGTCGAGATGGCGACGGCAGCACCTGATAGCCGATTTAATTTTATGGCACTTACCTACATTTTTCAAAGTCAGTAGCTACAGTATTTGTAGCTGCTTACTTTAATTTTTTTCTGAAGGAGCCTGGAGCTCCGCTTTAAGGATACTACATACTAGAAGAATTATGTGTTGGAAAATGTTTGTTTTCTGAACAATCTCTGCTTTTCTAATGGTTAGTGTGGCCAAATCAATGATCATTTGCAGCTGTATAGATGAGAATATTCTAAGGGTGAAATTTTTTTTATCAAAAGAACAAAATTTTAAATATAAATGTAATCTTTTATTTGGGAAAAACTGTACATATTGCGATGCATGTGTTCTAGGCAATAGAAACCTGTTTAATATGTCTTGGATTCCCTTAGCATGGTAGATACATTTTTAAGTGTTTTCAAATTAAATTAGTTGACTCAAAGATGGCTTGATCCAATGCTCATTTCAGTATGAAGGTAAGAATGAATATCTACTGGTGTATGGCTAATTTTGTGTGTGTTGTGGTAATGCACAATAAAACATACATTTACAATGTGAAAACGCAAAGCACAGAGTTGTAGAGAACCTACAAGTTTCTCTTTCCTTGCCTTTCTAAAGTGTTGTTGGCAACGTGCATTATTACTATATTCCTAGGTGTCCTTTTATGAAAGTGCGGTAAAATACCACGATTCAGTTCTCAGGCATTCTCAGAGGAGATCGCTCTCCTCTGAGTGCCTGTTTATGAAAGTGTGTAGGTCGCTTCTCATGTTGAGTTGAGAAGCGATCTACAAACGTCGGGAACTCCTGAGAATGGCTCCTCTCACTATAATCTCGTGTGATGTAGCGGGATTACAGTATGAGGAACCATAAAATACAAAAGTGTAACACGAATCAGCACACATTATTCCCCAACATATTAATAAAATAACAAAGTTAAATTCCCCCTACACAATATACATTAACCTAATTATAAAAAAACATTGTTTTTATCAATATTTAAAGATCATACATGTCCCTATTTAAATGTGAATGGTGTATAGTAAATGAATGTAATGCACATATGTAATGCAGCTATACACCATTCATATAAATGCAAAATACATTTATAATCATTAAAAAAATAATTTTAATAAAGTATACAAGTATAAATATTTATTAATAAATTTAAACAAAATTTATTTCATAATTGATAAACATAAAAATTGATAAACTGGTGCAATGCGAGAACACTGCGGGTTCCCGCATCGCACCGACTCGCATGTCAGTTTACACTGCCATATGCGAATCGCTGGGGAGTGTCAATACATTGTTAACGACACCCCCAGATCAGCTTGCATATCGCACTGCGAACTGACAGTTCGGACATGAATCGGATCACATATGTGTGAACACACATGCGATCCGATTCTGGTCCGAACAGAAAAAAAGGTCCTGTGCGTATTTGCACCGAATGCGGTGCGATATCAGCCATACTATCTGTAGGGCTAATATCGCACCGCACAGACATCGCATGTAATGTGAATGGCAGTGTGCTGCGAATTACATGGGATGCCTGTGCGATGTCCGGCATCGCAGAAGTGTGAACTGGGCCTAAAATTTAACAACACCCCCAAATCAGTTCGCATATCGCAGTGCGATCTGCAAACTCGGACAGGAATCGAATCGCATGGGTGTGAACACCCATGCGATCCGATTCTGCTGTGGACCAAAAGAAGGGTCCTGTATGAGATTGGTCTGAGTGCAATGCAAATTCAGCAATACTATCTGTATGGCTGAAATCGCATCGCACAGAGATTGGATGTGATTTTGCACTGCAGTGCGGTGCGAATCACATCCGATCTTGGACACCGCAGCAGTGGGAACCGTCCCTAAATCATATTGCATTTGCACCAAAATGGTACAGGACCCTTTATTTGATCTGCACTGGAATCGGATTGCATGGGTGTGGACACCCATGCGATCTGATTTCTGCACCATTACATAGTTCACACTGCGATCTGTGAAATGATCTGGGGGTGTCATTAACTTTACATTGACACCCGCAGTGGTGCGGAGATGTCAATGTAGGTGCGATGTGAAAACTCGCACAGGAATCACGCTGGTTCACGCATCGCACAAGTGTGAACCCAGCCAGAGACGTGAACATCTAAAAAAATATATATATATCTAGCTATCTATATATAGATATATAGATAGATAGATATATATCTATCTGTATATATCTATATATAGATATATCTATATCTATATATAGATATATCTATATCTATAGATATATATCTATATCTATATCTATAGATATAGATATAGATATAGATATAGATATAGATATAGATATAGATATCTATATCTCTATCTGTATATGCAGATTTATATATATCTTTATATCCATAGATATAGATACATATATATATATCTATATATATATATAGCTATATATATAGATCTATATATCTATATAGATATATAGATCTATATATATAGCTATATATATATATATATATATATATATATATAGCTATATATATACACATTCATATATACACACTATAAATTCCTATCCTGCTGGTTTTGGGGTGTGTAATGGTGGGGAAGATGTACTCTGACTGTTTGGTGAAAGAAAGAAGTCAAAAGACTTCTTGCTTTCTCCAGATTTACTCAGCCAGTTTCACGCTTCTCACTGTGATTCTCCACTTCTGAAATGGTGAATCAGAAAGTGAGAATTCTGTCACAGATCGCCAGTGAGGTGCTGAGATCGCACCTTCATAAACTGGCCGTTTCTGTGACAGTCAGTTACAGATTCTCACTGTGCTGAGATAATCTGCGGAGAACATGTTCTCCGCTGATTATCTCAGTTTCATAAACTGGTAATGACCTGAGATCAGCGGTGAGACTCGGGATTGTCGCTGATCTCAGTTTCATAAAAGGACACTCTAATTACCTATTCAAGAAATGGTCACAAGTATGCTGAAGTATGTGTATGTAAATTCACAGAAATAATAAGACAGTTTAAGGAACATATTAGTAAAATATGTTAAGTTTTTATAGTAATTACAAGTTTTTTTAGTTATATTTTATTTGAATCTTCATTATATAGAGATAAAAGTTACACCTAACCTTATTTAAAAGTACTGGTAAGAGGTAGCAAAATACTATCAGTTCACAGCAGAAAATGTTACTGTGTAATGGGTGGCAAAAGCACAATGCAGCACATTTATTTGATGGTTAATTACAGTGTAAAGCACGCTCTACCTCTTAATTTATTCTATAAAACCCAGTTATACACAAGCTTCCTATTTAATGCCTGAAAATATCTGTTTTGATATGTTTGCTTCACCTTATAGCTCCTGTTATAGTGTTATTATTACATTTATCTGGTGGAGTTGTCTTAGGTAGGTGGTGTGAGTAACACAGGAACAAAAACTCTGGATCAACATATTAAATGTCAGAGCAAACTTACCTGAGTTTAGCAGCAACAGGACACAAGGGATCATCAATGCCATTCCTGCTGACGTCCTACTCATTCTTCTTTAACTGGAAATGGTTGCTGTATAGATTAACAATGCTTAACAATTTTCCTGTTTAAAGTCAATTTTCTCGAAGTTGTCCTCCTTGTTGGAGTTGGAGTTGTTGTGCTTTCTAGTCCTTTATAATTAAGCCTCACAGTCACTCACTGCTAGAGGGAAGTGTGAGAAATATTACTTTATAACCACGTCTGTTGGAACACTGCAGTGTGTCATCATACACAGCTTCCTGGTCTGCTTTGGCAGTGATTTAATTTACATAAAGGAGATATCAGGTAGTAACATTGTAATAATAATTTCTTGGTTTAATTTTAGCACTTGTGTAGTGCATTGGCAATATACAGTTACCTCTCGCAGACAGGAATATCCCTGTTTTTCTTAAAGCGGAATTCCACCCAAAAGTGAAACTTCCGCTTTAAAGGGGCTGTAAACCCTCATGTTTTTTTCACCTTAATGCATTCTATGCATTAAGGTGAAATACCTTCTGTAGTGCTGCAGCCACCCAGCCCCCCCCCCATTTTACTTACCTGAATGCTATCATCCTCCATCCGGGAACGAGCACACCATCTCTAGCTGGTGTCTCATGTCCTGATTGGATAGATTGATAGCAGCGCAGCCATTGGCTCCCACTGCTGTCAATCAAATCCAATGACACGACACTTGGTGGGGGAGTCCTACATTCTGTGTGAATGGACACAAATGCGGGACTCGGGAGTGCGCCCGCATGGGTGTCCACCAAGGAGAGCGCTTCTCCAACATGGACACTCGATGCGGGGAGGAGCCACCAGCTCTGCTGAGGGACCCCAGAAGTGGAGGATCGGGGCCACTCTGTGCAAAACGAACTGCACAGAGGAGGTAAGTATGACATGTTTGTTATTTAAAAAAAAAAAAAAAAAGCGAGGGTTTACAACCCCCTGACGTGCCACATTTGACATGTCATTTTTTTTTGGGGTGGGGCGTGGGTACCTAGTTTTGACAGTACCTATCTTCCACTTCCGCTTGGGCCACCTAGGCGACTCCTCCTCTCCCCCTCCCTCCCTGCAATGTTCTGGGACACATCACAGGTCCCAGAAGATTGCCTGGCCATTCAGGATGTGTAGTACGACTCGCGCAGGTGCCCACACTTGCAATGCCGGAGCCATGGAGAGGCGAGGGAGAAAAGCAAGGCTTTGGGTGGCCGCATTGCTGAACTGTGGGACAGGTGAGTGTTTGTTTATTAAAGTCAGCAGCTACACTTTTTGTAGCTGCTGACTTTTACTAAACAGAAAAACGAGTGGAACTCCACTTTAATATTTGTTACATTGAGTCACAAGTGTGCTCAGGGGCCCAGCAATCTGCATTCAAATCTGTCAGCGCAGCACAAGGTAGATAGGCATATCTTCCAGCTGTCATTCATTCAGGGGGGGCCTCTTTTTAAAACCAAATGCCTCTTTTCCTCTTCCCACCTTAGTTGCCCCTCTTTTATTTCTGATACAGAAATTTCTGTACAGTATAGCCCTCAAAAAAATGTAAGCAATGTGAAAAATGTAAAAATGTTACATTAGGTTAGACCATTCATCCAAACTCTACAATTGTGGGTTTTTTTTCGAAAGCTAGTGAAAAATAATTTGTTGGTTTAATTTATATTTTTTGTGTGATATTTCAGGTTTCTCTGGGGGTGCTGTGCTGGAAGTATAAGGGGGGAGCTGATTTGGGCTTGCCTAAATGATGGACATGGTCAAAAAGGTAGTGTTTTTTCACGGTCTAAGGCTTGTAGTGTGTGGGATTATTCGGCAGACCACAAGTAGGTCCCTGGCTCCTCTCTACCACTGCTTAATAGCTAGCAGTGGCGGCCGCTCCATTAGGGGCGCAGGGGCGCCGCCCCTCTAATACATGCGCCTGGTCCCTAATCTACATGCAGGGTGCCGGATGCATGGATTTCAATGCATCAAGCAAATGATTGGAGCCTGAGGCTCTAAACTGGGCCCACCCAGTTGTGTGACATTAGTGAATTAATATTTGCTAATGTCTTCTTGCTTCTCCTGGCCAAGCAGGAAGTGGGTCCTGAGACCCGATTGGCCAGGGATTCTTAGGACTCCTGGCCAATCGGGTCTCAACACTTCCTGTTTGGCGGTGAGGAGAAGCAACTGCCCCTCAGCAGTGATTACCACCTTCCCGGCTCCATAGAACCAGTCCTGTCCTCCTAGCAAAGCCCATAACAGAAGCTCGGGTCAGGAGCAGCATTATGCGCAAGTGAGGGGGGACAGGTTTGTTTGCCGCCCCCCCAAAAAAAATATTGAGCACCAGCCGCCACTGATAGCTAGGAAAAGTTAAATGAAAACTCTGGAGTGGTCAGGACTATCTAACCTATACAGCACAGCAGTCACTACTATGTAACAAACAACATAGAATATGGAGTGATCAGTACTATCTAATGACAATAAAACCTGGAAGCTGATTGGTTTCTGAACTGCATAAGCTTTAGCACTCTCCATTTTTAGTAAATCAACCCCAATGAAACCAATTATTGATGGTCAGTGCTCAGTGTACCCTCCTACATTGGTGGTTTGTGCTCCCTCTTGAAACTTGCTCACATGGGTGGCTGGAAGGCAGTTACAGCAGGGTGGTTGGGCAGAACAGCATAATGATGTCATGCGTCATGTGGCCCTGCGCATGTGTGGTAGCCCGAAAACCAGGTTTCTGCGCGCCCCCTGGTTCTGGGCTACTGTGCATGTGCAGGTAACATGAGACGTGATGTCATTATGCTGTGCGTCATCACACTCAGAGCATGCACGGCTTCTCAATGGCCGCCATTGCAGCATGTCTCTGTTATTTCTGCCAGGGTATCTGAAATGGAGGGTTTTTCCCTCATTCCCCACCTGATGTGGGGGAGGACACATTTGTAGGTAGGTATATATGGCAGTGACTTTCACTTGGCTTTCTCTCACTCCTTCTTTGTCTGCTTGACGTTGCACTACGTGTGCGGATGTTTATTACCCTCTTGACAGCACATTTTTGTGATAATCAGGTGTAGCCATGTTTATAAATGTGTGTGTGTATATATATATATATATATATATATATATATATATATATATATATATATATATATATATATATATCGTTTAGCTCCACCTGGTGTCCTTTTGTATAATTACTTTTGTGTGGTTTATAGAGGCAATGCTCTAAAGCATTGTGGGAAATGTAGTAAACGAGGAAGTGACTCATATGTGAATTACCAGTTAAGGAACTACCTACCCACAATGCTCACTTACCTACCCATAACGCCAAGTTAAAGAACTGCATGCTGGGTGGGGAAATAAAAGCTACAGCGCGGCCATGCTTTGCTCTCTTCTTCCCGGGATGTGAGACCTGCCTGCAGGGACCTGTGTGGGTGTACTCGGAAGAGCTGAGGCCTGCTTGCTGCGGAGCGGAGTTGAAGCCTCCGGAGAGGTTTAAACACAGTGTGCTGGGCCAGCGCCTGATCGGACGGGAGGATTCAGGACACCCAATGGAGTAAGCAAGATGGTTCCCGGTCATCTGACGTAGCGGTGCAGCCCGACGGTGCCAACTGTGAGTGGGACTGGGATCACAGAAGTGGAGCAGCGCATTTGTCCGGGTCCTGTGTGGTAAGAGGGCTGTTGCCCAAGATATATATTACTTTGCCACTTTGCAGACTAGTTCAGAGGATTGCTGAGACTTGTAGTTCTACAGAGCGGTCTTACTGTTAAAGACTGTGTCCAACCAGGCCTCAAAGTTTGCCTTTCACACAACATAGTGTTCGGTTGCATCTTTCATAGAAGAAGAAGTTTGCTCATGTTTCACGCAACAAAGTTCACAGTTAACCTACCACCCTTATCTTATTTTAACATTTGTTTACTTGCTGGATTACAAGTACTGCAGTATAATAAGGCTAGCTGAAGAAAGAAGATCAAAGACTTTACCATTCACTATAAAGCGCTTATTATTTCTCTTACACACACACTCTGAGGACTGCAGTGCAACCTAGGGGGAGCCCTTGAGCATACTGTATGTACTGTATTGCACTGTTATCTAGTACTGAATAGTGTGCTGCAGCTTAGGAGTGTGTTTGCGTGGCTGCATCGGGAGTGGGAAGGTGCCCAGTGTCAAGGTTTTACCACCCTGAGCATCAGTACCACTTAGAGGCGTGCCCGCATGCATTACTCATGTGATCTTTGAGTCTGAGTATTTACATGCACTTTGATTATTATTGTTTCAACCTTGTGTATCAGAGTCATTATTGTATTTTATATTCTAAACCAGTTTCCAGTAAACTTACTGTGTGGTTAAGGTACAAGTGGTGTGAGACGTTGTCTATTCCTATAGCAGGTGGAGTGACAGTAGAGGTACAATACATAATATTATTGCTGGGTTGTTCCCTGCTATTGGGTCTCACAATAACACTTCTTCGTAACACACTACAACATGGAACCTGAGGTGCCAGAGGTAAGAGAGGATCTAAAGAATCGGGGTAGCCAGTGGGGTACAGAGTCAATAAGCAGCCCTTATGGGGGTACTGCTACAAATCATGTAGTGCAGTACCCCCGTAAGGGCTGCTGGTTTTAGCTATTTGCCAATCACACTGCTTCCCACTTCCCATCACCAATGATAAATCACCAAACAGTCAGTAGTTCCATTTTTCTTGCTTTTATTTACAGGGTAAACTGAGTTATAAATGCGAAGGGTA
Source organism: Aquarana catesbeiana (assembly GCF_042186555.1). NCBI lineage: Eukaryota > Metazoa > Chordata > Amphibia > Anura > Ranidae > Aquarana > Aquarana catesbeiana. The sequence goes on along the minus strand of NC_133333.1, from coordinate 43,833,820 downwards.
TGACATAATGAGATGCCCCAATGTATTTCACTGCGTAGGGTATCATCCATGGCCGTGGCCTTTGTAATTGGACTTCTCTTCAGGGGTATCTTCCAGAGCTTGCCCACTAGCAGTGAAAACCTCTGGGTCCCTGGCCAGGCCGCAGGCCTCCCCAGCGTTACCTTCAGACTTTCCTTCTGAGAGCTCTGTGATGGACGATCTAGAAGATCTTGCTTTTATTTACGGGTTAAACTGGGTAACAAATGCGAAGGGTATGACATAATGAGATGCTCCAATGTATTTCACTGCGTAGGGTATCATCCATGGTGTGGCCTTTGTAATTGGACTTTCCCTGGGTAGTCCCCTCTTAAGACTATTACTTATTATGCAATGCGGGCTATCCGACTCTAAGTTTCCCAATTCAGTGCTTCCAGGTTGAACAAAAAGGATTCCTCTGAATGATTCCTCTGTTTGACTGAAACAAGTTCTCTGATTATAAATCCTGGAGTCAAAGGCCTGTATCTTCCTTGACTCCATGCAGAACAACCTCTCAGTCTTTGGAAGTTACTGTATGTTGCTGGTCATACTGTGTTCCATAGCAACACAGCATGCTACTCTACTAGCTCCTGCTCTTGCTTCTTTACGTTGCACTGACCTTTCTTTACTTGATCAAAGTTCTGTGTTCCCCGGTCACAGAAAGTCGATGCGCCGGTCTGCTTCATCCGCTTTACTCCTACTTCCTCCACACACACCCGGCACATCCCCCGCATGGGGATCGGCACGGTCCCCAGCACTACATGCTGTCTTCTCTGTACTCAGGACCTCCACCCTGGACCTCCCTTAAAAGCTTTCTGGCGACTCTCCTCCTCCAGGGCCCCAGGCCCTCGGCCACCTGGAACTCCAGGCCCAGAACTCCTCCTCACCTCCCCCTTAGGCTCGAACTCTAACTCTCGGGAAGCATGTGACCCCTCTTATAAGAGAGACCTCCCTCTGCCCATACAGGTTAATGATAGGCCAGAACTCTCACATGAGCTGCCTGCCACTCAGGTCTCAAGCCCAACCTCCCTTTCCAGAAAAAGATCCTTCTGCAAGCGGAGGAGGTATCTATGAGCCCAAGCGTAGATGGCCACACCCCCCCTTGCTACACTGGCACTCCTACTCCCAAATCAAAACAACCAGGCCTGCCCGAAATCACAGGCCTGGCTAAAATTTCCTGTATCTGCATCCTGTCACTAAATACTTCTCAATCACCTACCTTCAGGTAGTGACCGCTACACTCACCCCCCACTTAAATCACAACTGTCCCCAGTTGTAGGGGAATAAAATCAGAATATACCTCCTTGTTTAAGGAGGAAGGGCATCTCATTCACACGTAGTTGGAATGGGGAAAAAGGAAACAAACTTGTAAAAGATGACATCCATAATAAATGTACAAAATAACACATAACACAAATCCTGTACAATTACACAACCTAACTGCAGGTCCCTAGAGCTAACAATCCATACAAGCAGAACCAGAGCATTGCTCCCGAGAGAGGAATACTCTGCTTACTGCAGGCCTTCATCTGTAAGATAGACAGCCGTCCCATCTCTGGTTTACCTAAGAGAAGACATAAACAATCTCTAATTTACAGACTAACTAAATATAACACTTTTACCAAACAGAGGGGGTTATCATCCTCTGTCTGGCAACCGAACAATCACACAGATTTTTTTTCCATATATATATATATATGGCATGTGGTTCCCTGCTAGCATCGTCACCCCCTCAAAAGGAGTCTCGAAGACCTCCTGCAGGGTGCAGCCTAAACAGACATGCCAAGAACAAGACACATACGCCTGTAGGCAATACATTTTCTGTTTGGCTCCTAAACAGGAATCCTTTTAAAAGTACTTGTGACTAAAGGATTTGAGCAGAGACAGCACATTCTAGTGTCCATGACCTTGTCCACATCAGGCACCCTGAATGGCAGTCTCCTGCTAAACAGCCATCGGGGAAAACCCACCCTAACCCAGCTGCCCTCCCCGCAGTCAAACATGGGTAAAACATTTCACATCTGTGGCTACTCAACTGTAGTCCTGCTTAAAGATAATAACGTGGGTCCGGCAATCTCCCCGACTTTCCCCTTCCCCTCTCACAGAAATAGAGTAACTTCGGGTGTGCTGTCCTGCTTTCATGACAAGCACCCTATCTTTAAAGATAGCCATCCCAAGTTTCAATTCTCTGCGGATGTCCTGGAACCGGACCCAGACCTCACTCTCCAGTGTCCACTTCGGCTTTGGGACATGCAAGTAGTTCCACACCAAATCATCCTCCCACTGCTCCCGAGAGTCCTCTATTATCTTCATGATATGGTCCGGAACATATGGGTACTCTAAACCCCACTCCTGTGCAACTCTCTTCTGTACATCGCGCTGAAACCTTGAGAGCCATGTTAGTTCCTTGGGCCTTTCTCGCCCCAGCAGAACACAGGAGTCTGTGGCTTTGTTGACTCATTTATGGTGTAATGACGCCCCTCCCGACGAAATGCTTGGGGAACTGAAAGAATGTCTATGGGGTTGGATAGGGGTAGTTGCTGGGCATAATGGCTCCTCCAGGACCGCTGCTGTAACTCCCGGGGATGATGTCAGAGAGGTTACCTGGTTGGGCGCCGGGGCGCGCCGGGGCGTGTTGGCGCTCGCGTTTCTGTCCGTGCTGGGGCGCGTGTCCCTGGGGGCGCCGGTGTGTCTGGGCTGGCCGACCGTGGCGTGCGGGGTGGCGTCCGGGCGTTCGTGCGTACGCGCGTTCGCGCTAGCGCGCGTTCGCGTTAGCGCGCGTCCGCCTGTGGGCGCTGCTTGTGACGCGACCCGGTTCGGTGGGCGTGCACGCCGGTGTCGGGGGCGCGCTCGGGCGCGTGCGGGGGCGCGGCGCGCTTTGGCGAATCGGCGCGCGCACGTGCGCGGCGTTTTGGCGCCAATCGGCCTATTTAAGGCTTGCCTCTATGCTGACCCAGTGCTGCCTGATCAAACAGCTCTGTACCTTGTCCGTGATCATCCTGAGTTCCTGTTTCCCTGTTGTGCTTATCCGTTGCGACCCGGCTACCCCTTGGACTATCCTTGATTGCTGCCTGAACCCGACCCCGGCTTGTCTGACCTTGTCTTTGCCTCACCCTCTTGTACCGCTGCTGCCAGCCCGTTGCCGACCTCTGCCTGTGTGTGACCAGCCTGATCAGTTCCTGCCCAGCATCTGCTCTACCCAGTCTGAAGACCTACCGGTTGCTTGCCAGACCATTGTGCTCCAGGATCCTACTACAGGCCCTCATACCACTCCGCATTCGTGGCCTCCTGTCTACTCTATCAGGGGCCCCGAATCGGATACGTAAGGGAGCCTACCCTCTGCCCAAGCGGACTCACCTGTCTGGTAAGTGTGGGACCTGACAGTATCAGGCAGCCATGACTGAGTCCGGGCAGGGGGCCTCCCCCATGGATGAACTGTGCAGGCACCTAGCGGGCCTCACTCAAGCTGTTAAAAGTCTGCAAGAAGGCTACACTAGATTGGAAGGGCAGGTCCAGGCCCTCTCAGCCTCTCCTTCAGGAGCAGCGTCCAATTCGGCTTCGGCACCCTCTGTAGTGATGCTTCCACCAGAGCCCAGAGTACCTCCACCCGAGAAGTTTTCAGGAGATCGCAGTAAGTTCCAAGCGTTTCGCAACGCTTGCGAACTGTATTTTGCCCTACAACCCCGTACATTCTCCCTGGAAGTTACTAAAGTGGGGTTCATCATATCCTTGCTGACGGGTGAACCTCAAACCTGGGCCCACAATCTGCTGAAACAAAAGGCTCAATCCCTTGATTCCGTGAGTGACTTCTTCCTAGCCATGTCCCAACTGTACGAGGACCCTCAGCTAACGGCAACGGCTGAAGCCACTTTGCACTCCCTCCAACAAGGTCGCAGAGCGGCTGAAGATTACGCCGTGGAGTTTAGGCGTTGGAGTGCCGACACGGAGTGGAATGACGCTGCCTTGCGTCACCAATATCGGCTGGGATTATCTGACCCTCTAAAGGACGAGCTGGCACGAGTGGGGGTTCCCCAGACCCTAGAGGAACTCATCAATTTATCTATCCAAATTGACCGTCGCCTCAGGGAAAGACGCTCTGAAAGATCAGTTGGTCATCCACGTCTTACCTGGATGTTGCCCAGGGCCCCTAGTGCCCCGCACCAAGCTCCATTGGTCTCATCCGCTTCCGCCCAGGAAGGCTCGGAGCCTATGCAGTTGGGACTGCTCCGTCCCTCTCTGACCCCAGAAGAGAAGACCCGAAGACGCACACTCAACTTGTGCTTGTACTGTGGAGAGCCCGGTCATTTTGCAAGAGCATGCCCCAATAAGAGGCGTAAGTGTCTACCGTCTTCCTCATTGTGTGCACCTGTCCTACCTAGTACCGGTAGCCATTTAACTCTCTCCATTGTCTTGCAGTTACCTGGAAGGAGCATCCCAGTACCGGTCATCGTTGATTCAGGGGCATGCAGTGGATTCATTGACCGGACCTTCGTTGAAACTCACCATATCCCCACTCAAACTAAAGCCCAAGGACTGGCAGTCTTTCTAGCAGACGGTTCCACCCTCCGTTCCGGACCCGTCACCCAAGAAACGGTTCCTCTTTTGGCCACCATTGGCCCGGAACATCAGGAACTATTACGCCTAGATGTCATCTCCTCTCCTCTCTTCCCAATTATCCTAGGGATACCTTGGCTACAGGCCCACAATCCTAGCATCAACTGGGCTACGGGCAAGGTTCAGTTTTCCTCCGAATATTGTAGACAAAACTGCTTACGGGGAACCCCACCAATCTCTTCCCAATGTCTGTGCATGGACTCTGAAACTAAACTCTACCAAGATCTTCCTGAACCCTACCGGGATTTCCTAGACGTGTTCAGTAAGAAGGGGGCAGAAACCCTTCCAGCACATAGACCCTATGACTGCCCAATAGAACTTCTACCAGGTACCGAAGTCCCCTTTGGTAGGATCTTTCCCTTAACTGAGCAGGAGCTGGGCACCTTGAAGACTTACATTGACGAAAACCTGAAGAAAGGGTTCATTCGTCCTTCTACGTCTCCAGCTGGGGCAGGCATCTTCTTCGTAGAAAAGAAAGATCATTCCCTACGTCCCTGCATTGACTACCGGGAGCTTAACAAAATTACCATAAAGAACAGATACCCGCTACCTTTGGTTCCTGAGCTGTTTCAGAGGTTAGGATCTGCTACCGTGTTTACTAAACTAGACCTCCGTGGAGCTTATAACCTGATCCGTATAAGAGAAGGAGACGAGTGGAAGACAGCTTTTCGTACCCGATTTGGTCATTATGAGTACCTTGTCATGCCTTTTGGTCTGTGCAACGCACCGGCAACATTTCAGCACTTTGTTAATGATGTCTTTCATGATTTACTGGATTTATACGTCATCGTTTATCTAGATGATATCCTGGTCTTCTCCGCCTCTCTGATGGAGCACCGCAGACATGTACGAACTGTACTCTCCCGGCTAAGACAGCATGGGCTCTACGCCAAACTTGAGAAGTGCGAATTTGAGCTCCAATCCATCCAATTCTTGGGTTTAATCATCTCTCCTGATGGCATTAAAATGGATCCTCAGAAAGTATCCGCCATTCTGGAGTGGCCTGCACCGACTGACAAGAAAGGGGTACAACGTTTTATTGGCTTCGCCAATTTCTACAGAAAGTTCATCAGGGGATTTTCTTCAATCATAGCTCCCATTACGGAACTCATTAAACAAGGGTGCCGGTTCCACTGGACCCCTAAAGCACAAGAGGCCTTTGGAAAACTCAAAACGTTGTTTACCTCAGCCACTATTCTTAAACATCCCAATCCTGCCTTGCCTTTCGTCCTGGAGGTGGATGCCTCCGAAGTGGCAGTCGGAGCTGTACTGTCTCAGAGACAGGGTGCCAAAGCACTCCTGTATCCAGTGGGATTCTTCTCACGTAAGCTCTCTCCTTCCGAGAAAAACTATGATGTGGGTGATCGGGAACTTCTGGCCATTAAAGCAGCTTTGGAAGAATGGCGTTATCTCCTGGAAGGTGCAGCACATCCCATCTTGGTCTACACAGACCATAAAAACTTAGAGTACCTAAGAACGGCCAAGAGATTAAAACCCCGGCAGGCCAGATGGGCACTTTTTTTTTCGCGATTTATTTTCCACATCACGTACAGACCTGGATCCAAGAATGTCAAATCCGACGCCCTTTCCCGGATGTTCCTTGACTCTGAAAGAACCCTGTCCCCAGACACCATTCTTCCTTCTGGAAATTTTCTCGTTCTACAGGAAGACATAATTTCTCAAATCAGGCGAGCTTCCTCGAGAATGCCCCCACTTGCTGAAGCCTGTGCCAAGGATGGACTGCTCTGGTTCAAGAATAGGATTGTGGTTCCTGAGGAGCTGAAAGCACGGGTACTAAGCTTGTGCCATGACCACAAACTTGCGGGTCACTTCGGCACACGAAAAACAATTGACCTTGTCCAACGTTCCTTCTGGTGGCCTCATCTTACCAGGGATTGTAAGGCATATGTGGAGTCCTGTGATACGTGTGCCAGAAATAAGACTAGCCGGTCAAGAGCATGGGGCCTACTGAAGCCATTACCAGTCCCAGAGAGACCTTGGGCCATGATCTCTATGGATTTTATCGTGGAGCTCCCACCATCAGAGGGTTTTTCATCCATTTTTGTTGTAGTGGACAGGTTGTCTAAAATGGCCCATTTCCTCCCCATGAAGGGCACCCCCTCAGCCATGGAGACCGCCGCTATCTTCATCAAAGAGATCGTTAGACTACATGGAGTCCCGACCAATATAGTCTCGGACAGAGGCGTCCAGTTCACCTCCAGGTTCTGGAGATCCCTTTGTGGTGCCCTTGAGATCGAGCTGTCCTTTTCCTCGGCCTACCACCCTCAGTCCAATGGACAAACCGAGAGGACGAACCAAACCTTGGAGCAATACATCCGCTGTTTTTCAGCTTTTTCCCAAGATGACTGGGCCTCCCTGCTTCCCATCGCAGAGTTTTCTTATAATAACTCTTTACATTCAGCGACTAATCAGTCTCCGTTCTATGCCAACTACGGTTTCCACCCATCCTTCCTACCTGGAGCATTTCCGGAATGCCCTGTTCCTGCAGTCTCCGAGACCTTGAATTTTTTCGCCAATAACAATAAGTTGCTACAGGAAACCATGACTAAGGCTCAGGAAGACTATAAGAGGATCTTCGACAGAAAGAGGCGAGGAGAACTTATGCTAGAACCTGGCAATTCTGTCTGGCTGTCCACCGCAAACCTCAAGCTAGCTTGTCCATCCAGGAAACTGGGTCCCAAATACCTGGGTCCTTTCTTGATCAAAAGGAAGATCAACAATGTGGCATTTGAATTGGACCTCCCCAATTCCCTGAAAATTCATCCAGTATTCCACGCTTCTCTCTTAAAACCGGTCACGCCTAATTTCTTTCCTGGTCGTTGCATTGGTCCACCCAAACCGATCAAGGTTGATGGCGAAGAGGAGTTTGAAGTGGAAGCAATTCTTGATTGTAGAAGAAGGCGCAATCAGGTACAATATCTGGTGAAGTGGAAGGGCTACGGTCCCGAAGACAATTCGTGGGAACCAGAAAACAATTTGCACGCTAACGATCTCCTTCAATCCTTCAAAACCTCTCATCCCGTAAAGATGGCCCAGCTGGGCATCCGGAGTCTGCCCTTGAGGAGGGGGCACTGTCAGAGAGGTTACCTGGTTGGGCGCCGGGGCGCGCCGGGGCGTGTTGGCGCTCGCGTTTCTGTCCGTGCTGGGGCGCGTGTCCCTGGGGGCGCCGGTGTGTCTGGGCTGGCCGACCGTGGCGTGCGGGGTGGCGTCCGGGCGTTCGTGCGTACGCGCGTTCGCGCTAGCGCGCGTTCGCGTTAGCGCGCGTCCGCCTGTGGGCGCTGCTTGTGACGCGACCCGGTTCGGTGGGCGTGCACGCCGGTGTCGGGGGCGCGCTCGGGCGCGTGCGGGGGCGCGGCGCGCTTTGGCGAATCGGCGCGCGCACGTGCGCGGCGTTTTGGCGCCAATCGGCCTATTTAAGGCTTGCCTCTATGCTGACCCAGTGCTGCCTGATCAAACAGCTCTGTACCTTGTCCGTGATCATCCTGAGTTCCTGTTTCCCTGTTGTGCTTATCCGTTGCGACCCGGCTACCCCTTGGACTATCCTTGATTGCTGCCTGAACCCGACCCCGGCTTGTCTGACCTTGTCTTTGCCTCACCCTCTTGTACCGCTGCTGCCAGCCCGTTGCCGACCTCTGCCTGTGTGTGACCAGCCTGATCAGTTCCTGCCCAGCATCTGCTCTACCCAGTCTGAAGACCTACCGGTTGCTTGCCAGACCATTGTGCTCCAGGATCCTACTACAGGCCCTCATACCACTCCGCATTCGTGGCCTCCTGTCTACTCTATCAGGGGCCCCGAATCGGATACGTAAGGGAGCCTACCCTCTGCCCAAGCGGACTCACCTGTCTGGTAAGTGTGGGACCTGACAGATGAGGACTTTATCAAATCACACAACTCTTCCTCACTTGACGAATCCTCCCCTGGAGAAGACCATTCAAACAGGTTCTCCATGGAGCCATACTGTTCTACTATCTGAGGGGACTCCCAATCCACTGCCCGGCCCTTGCTCACCCTGTCCGGCTCACCTGAGGGATCCCCCTCCCGTGACTGCAGCTCCTTCCAGACAGGCACAGCAAAGGACTTAGTAACGGCCGGCTCTTCAGGGGTATCTTCCAGAGCTTGCCCACTAGCAGTGAAAACCTCTGGGATGGACGATCGAGAAGATCTTGCTTTTAATTACTGGTTAAACTGGGTAACAAATGCAAAGGGTATGACATAATGAGATGCTCCAATGTATTTCACTGCGTAGGGTATCATCCATGGCTGTGGCCTTTGTAATTGGACTTTCCCTGTGCAGTCCCCTCTTAAGACTATTACTTATTATGCAATGCGGGCTATCCGACTCTAAGTTTCCCCATTCAGTGCTTCCAAGTTGAACAAAAGGGATCCCTCTGAATGATTCCTCTGTTTGACTGAAACAAGTTCTCTGATTATAAACCCTGGAGTCAAAGGCCTTTATCTTCCCTGACTCCATGCAGAACATCCCTCAGTCTTTGGAAGTTACTGTACGTTGCTGGTCATACTGTGTTCCGTAGCAACACAGCATGCTACTCTACTCGCTCCTGCTCTTGCTCCTTTATGTTGCACTGACCTTTCTTTACTTGATCAAAGTTCTGTGTTCCCCGGTCACAGAAAGTCGATACTCCAGTTTGCTTCATCTGCTTTACTCCTACTTCCTCCACACACACCTGGAACATCCCTGCATGGGGATGTCCAGCATGGTCCCCAGCGCTACATGCTGTCTTCATTGTACTCAGGACCTCAACCCTGGACCTCCCTTAAGGGCTTTCTGGCGGCTCTCCTCCAGGGCCCCAGGCCCTCGGCCACCTGGAACTCCAGGCCCAGAACTCCTCCTCACCTCCCCCTTAGGCTTGAACTCTAACTCCCGGGAAGCATGTGACCCCTCTTATATGAGAGACCTTCCTCTGCCCATACATAGTTAATGATAGGCCAGAACTCTCACATGAACTGCCTGCCACTCAGGTCTCAAGCCCAACCTCCCTTTCCAGAAAAAGATCCTTCTGCAAGCGGAGGAGGTATATATGAGCCCAAGCTTAGGTGGCCACACCCCACCCCCCTTGCTACACTGGCACTCCTACTCCCAAATCAAAACAACCAGGCCTGCCCGAAATCACAGGCCTGGCTAAATTTACCTGTATTTGCATCCTGTCACTAAATACTTCTCAATCACCTACCTTCAGGTAGTGACCGCTACACAGGTAAATACTTTTACTATGTTACAGGCTACTCCTTTGCATACTTTATTATGTATAAACAACAATTGCCGCGCTAAATACAAAAATATTAATTGTTATGGCCAGGATACATAAACAGTTTTATAATTCATAAAATACTCAGTTAAGGAGATTCCAGACCAGAGGAGCATATATATACATATATATAGTATATATTATATAGATATATAATATGTTAAATTACAATGTTGCAACGCATTTTGTATGAATCAATGTGTACTGTAGTCATCCATGTATTTGACAAGGATTTGGCACCAGTCTGTTATGATTAAAAGGTGATGTTTAATCCCATAAATCAACATATATTTGGTTAGGTAGAGATTTCTTATAGCCAGCAAGGTACACGAGATGGGGACAGGAAAAGGCCAGCAATCGCCATATTATATTAACATGAAACATGATTAAAACACATTTCATTATAACACTAGACATCATATTCTGATTACACCTTTACCATGATCACAGGTGGGCGGGTGAGAATCAGGACAGCCCATATTTGGAACCAACCAGTTATGAGATGGTAAACATTTAGGTGGGAAGGCACCAATTCAACAATTGGACTGCACCCAATAAAAAGAGAAACACATCTGATTAAACGGGGAGAGGACCACAGACCCACATGCCGGTAACACTCCCTAGACCAGTGGTTCTCAACCTGGGGGTCGAATGATGATTTGCCAGGTGTCACTGAATCCTGGGCTGTTCCTGAATCCCACACCGCTCTCCCAACCTTTTTGCAGCCGCCCAGCAGGGCTGTTCCTGGAGCCCACGGCCGTTCACTTAGCCTCTTCGCAGCCGCCCTTTCAGTTCACGGCATGGCTGGGGGCAGAGACTAAAGGGCAGCTGACTGGTGAGGAATGTGAAGTTGGAGGGGCTGGAGGAGACCCCATCTTCTGATTTCGGCATAGATGTCACTGCCACGAGACACCACAAAGTTGGAGACACAGTGAAGCCGGAGACAGTGAGTAACACTACCTGTGATTATAGTTGCCATTAAAAGTCCCCACTACAGTTCTCAGATCAGCAGATGAGCTTGATCAAGAGCACCTAAATTGGTTGATCAGAACTCCCCGCCAGCACTGACAGTGATCCCAACACCCCGCCAGCACCGCCAGTAATCCCAACTCCCTGCCAGCACCGCCAGTGATCCCAACTCCCCACCAGCACTGCCACTGATCCCAACCCCCCCCCCACCAAGGGAAGGAATAAAAATAGAGAATACATGGAAGGGAGAGGAAAAGAGGCGGAGGAACAAAGAAAAGGGAAAGAAAAAAATAAGAGAAAGAATAAGGAAGACGGCTAGAGAGGGATGGGGGAAAAAAAACCTGAAATTAGGATAAAGAGAGATAAAAGGGAAAGAAATGAGAACAAAGAGAGAGTGGTACATCCTAAAATGTACCATAAGGGGTTTTAATACTGTACAAGTGGAAGGGACTCAGGGAGCGCTAAATGTCCTTGGGTTAGCGGCGTCAATTACTTGTCTTTCCTTGGGTGCTGACAACCCACGCTACGAAAATAATTTTATTTTTAGGGGTCCCCACAACTTAGGAAATTTTATCAAGGGGTCACAGCACTAGAGTGGTTGAGAACCACTTCCCTAGATGAACAAGAAGCCTGCTGATAATTGACCACTCCCCATCTCGCTGGACTTTGCTACTGGAACTAATCGAATGTACTTGTAATTTGTTGGATATCTTCCCCTTTTAAACTGTGGTAAGATACAGACCATAAGGATATTAATTAACCGTTTTCCCTCAAAATTGTAGGGATTGTATTTTACATTTTATGTTGTAACCTTATCATGTACAGTGTGTAGGGCAGTTTTATAATTAATCATTTTCCCACGTTATTTGTCTAGGCTGTGTGTGTTGAAACTGTGCCTGGGTGAAATTAGGTATAGACCTGCATTACAACAATTTGGCTACTGTGGTCCCAGGTAAATTATTTATCGCATTTATCGCCCCATTCAATCTAGTAGCTATGTTAAATTAATATTTCCTTCAAATTGATAATATCTATCTGTTGACTCCGCGAGACATACTTTGTATTCCTTCCGGCCGGAGAAATTCAGAGGATTGTTTTCCCGAGCAACAGGAGATATTGTGTTTTTGAACTTAAGGCACGATTACCGCAAATATTTTTTTAACATAGTCATTTGGGCTACCCTTGGGTTATTTGTCAAATATTAAGGAAAATAGTTTTATTGCCGTGTTGATGTCTTTGGCAGGGTGTATGAAATATTAATCACCAGAAAATCCCGGTTCTGTATGTAATTGTGTAATTATACTTCTAAATGAATAAAATCAAATTATTTACTTATTAATTTTATTGGGAGATATTTATACATTGGTAAGAATTCCCCATAGATTAACGAACTCAGGAAATTATTGCGGTATGTTACTGATTGTCTGAAAAAAGTTCACAATTTTGCCATAAGGTTGGAGGCACTGAGCAAAACTCTGAGATCCTAATACCGTATATACTCGAGTATAAGTCGTTCCGAGTATAAGTCGAGGCCCTAATTTACCACAAAAAAACGGGAAAAACTTATTGACCCGAGTATAAGACGAGGGTGAGAAATGCACAGCTACTGTAAGTGGAAAAGAGGGTCAACAATGCCCATTTGCAGCATCACTGTGCCCATTTGCATGCCTCACTGTGCCCATTTGCAGCTATAGGTCCCCTGAACTTCAAACTCGGTAGTTATGGGTTCCTAGATGCCCCCTAGCTGCAGCCAAAATTTGGGGTCTCTGAACCCAAAGGGTCCCGAAATGACATTGCTGCAGATAGACACAGTTGACCGAATTTGGGGCCCCATATCTCGGGGCCACTTAGTGCTAAGAACCCCAAATTTGGTGTGCAAACCCAGTGGAACTAGCACCATAAAATTTCCAAAGCTGGGGTTTCTAGCACCAAGTGGCTCCGAGATACAGGGCCCCAAAAATCAGTTCAGAAAATGTCAAGCACTTTTCTGCAGCAGAGAATGACATTTTCCGAACCAGTTTTGGGGCCCCGTATCTCAGGGCCACTTGGTGCTAGGAACCCCAGCTTTGGATATGTTGTGGTACCAGGTCCACTGAGTTGCATACCAAATTTGGAGTTTCTAGCACCAAGTGGCCCTGAGATATGGGGCCCCAAAGTCGGTTCAGAAAATGTCAAGCACTTTTCTGCAGCAGAGAATGACATTTTCTGAACCAAATTTGGGGCCCCATATCTCGGGGCTTGCTACTGGGTTTGCATACCAAATTTGGAGTTTCTAGCACCAAGTGGTCCTGAGATACAGGGCCCCAAATTCAGTTTGGAAAATGAAATTTTTTGCTGCAGAAAAGTGCTTGACTCGAGTATAAGTCAAGGGGGGCACTTTCAGCACAAAAAAATGTGCTGAAAAATTCGACTTATACTCGAGTATATACGGTAATTCAAATTCCCCATATGTATTATTAAGATTCCATACCACACTCACAACATAATATAACATGTGAAATGAAATAAAGTTACAGTAGTCAGTCCATAAGATTTCCATATAGGTCCATACAGAAATAAAGTGATATATTGTTGCAACACGTGTCCAAATGATAGTGAGCGACCGTACACCCAAGTGCGCCTTCCACCATATAGATAGCTAGACTCCACATTAAAGGAGTCTAATCACGCATAAGTCACACATCATAAAGGATCCAGCCACTGGAGGTAGCTGGTAGAAAAGGGTTGGGGCAACCGCTTAGAATTAATGCCAAAAAGTTCTATCTTGGTCTCATCAGACCAGATAATCTTATTTCTTACCATCTTGGAGTCCTTCAGGTTTTTTTTAGCAAACTCCATGCGGGCTTTCATGTGTCTTGCACTGAGGAGAGGCTTCTGTGGGGCCACTCTGCCATAAAGCCCCGACTGGTGGAGGGCTAGAGTGATGGTTGACTTTCTACAACTTTCTCCCATCTCCCGACTGCATCTCTGGAGCTCAGCCACAGTGATCTTTGGGTTCTTCTTTATATATATATATATATATATATATATATATATATATACATACATACATACATATATATATATATATATATATATATATATATATATATATATATACAATTTTTTTAGTTCTAGTTTTTTTATTTTTTTGAAATATGACGTACTAATGGCTTGGTCTTACTACAGATATCCTATATAACATGTCAGTTTCCTGATGAAGTGAATGTTGTTTCACTAAACGCATTGAGTGTTAAGACTCTAACTGTTCTCTGATGTATATGTGTCACAACTGCAGTACATATGACTTTTTTTGTATTTTTATGCTACTTTGACTAGACATTTTATTGTGTATTTCAATAAAAGTTTACTATTTTTTTTAATTTGTTGACTTACTGTTTGGTGCAACTTTAAAATCCCATGGGCAACTTTAATACTTAATTATGTCAAATGACATTTATATCTGCTGCATCATTTGCCAAAATTTCATACGTTGTAGTATATGGCTAAAGTAACTTATAGTTTTGCAGTTAAGAATATTTTCTTCTTTTAGGATTAGAAAGAATTGCTTATTTCAGCAGAACAAAGCACTAAATATGGGAATTTCCTTGTTTATTCAATGCTTCCTTATTGTACCTAGCTTTCCACTGCATATAGCATTCATTTCTGTAAATTATTAACATGAGAAAATGCTCAAACTATGCTCTTGGAATCTTTAGGACTGTGTTGAAGCATTCTGAAATTTTAAAGTAGAACTCGGATACTTTCCTAATAATCTGACTGATTTTATTATCTGCAACAAATATACATATATTTTGAATATTGTAAAAAGTTTGTTTTGACTTGGATTAATACCTTTTCTATAGGTTTTTTGTTGTCTTTGTTTTTTTTGGTATGTTTGAATGTATTGTGTACAAGTTTAAAAATGAATAGTGGTTGCCAAATCTCAGTCGTTTATATGTATTTAACATAGTAAAAAGTGATAATGAATGCAGTGCTAAATTGAGTGAGAAACAGGGTGATAAACTGTCATACTAAGTGTATATATTGCGTAATAATATTTAAAGACAAAAATAGACAAAATGGAGGGACAATCCCCAATGGCTGAAAGGAATGTCCATATTAAAGTAAAAGTCCATTAACATATGAAACGTGATATCCTTTATGTGAAGAAAGAGACAACGTGTATGGATGGTGCTTCTAAGTCTTCATGCATTCAAGATGGATATATGGGTAGCAGAAGTGGATACGCTTACCGGAGGAGGTGGACACAATCACCATACGGCTTAGTGTCATACAGGCTTATGGATCGATTGATCCGGGGAGTGCTTGCTTGAAGGTACTGGTGGTGGATTCCATCTAAGGCAACCGTAGCTGTAGAGTGGTGTTCAGATCAACAGCGGATGGATGGATAATCTTCACAGAAAGCAAACCACAAGGAACTGCAACTTCCCCCGCATGGGACATCAGTTCATAAGGGGAAAGGAAAAAAACTCCACATAGTGCATGAATCTGATAAAAAATTTATTAGGAAGTGCCAGGGAGAAAAAAAGTTTTTTACAAGCATCAAACTTGATGGATAAAAGTGATCACAGATAGCTAAAAAAATCGCGTGGTGACAGGGCACAAGTAGCATCAGCAACCCGACATGTTTCAGACGATGGTCCTTCAACTGGGGCATATGATAATATTTAACATTACTACCCCGGATGCACACAATGATATAATTCATGTAAAAGGAAAACATTTTCTCGAATTAGTTTTAATGTAATTAAACTGTATAGACCAAAGTAAATGATATTTCAAAGAGCCTGGTGGCAGTTTGTAGGGTGTGGTCTGTGCTATTGTGTTTTTTTTCTTTTTTTATAAATGTCAATGCAACCTTAAAGTGATATTAAAGTTACGTTTCTGCTTTTTCAAAAAAATAACAATCATGTTATACTTACCTGCTCTATGCAGTTGTTTTGCACATAGCAGCCCCGATCCTTCTCTTCTCGGGTCCCACACCAGTGCTCCTGGCTCCATTCTCCTTCCAAACGCCCCCAGAGCAAACAGCTTGCTGTGGAGGCACCTGAGCAGGCTCTCTCCCAAGCCACTTCCCTGCGTGTCCATTCAGACACAGAGCCGCGGCTCGGCCTCATCCCCTCTCTTCTCATTGGCTCACTGGCTGTGATTGAGAGCAGCAAGGGCCAATAGCCCCCAATGCTGTCTAAGTCAATGAGGAGGGAGAGTCCCCGAAAAGAAGAGACTCTTGTGCACATCGCTGGATCACAATGGGGCTCAGGTAAGTATTGGGGGGCTGCTGCACACAGAAGGTTTTTTACCTTCATGCATTCCATAAAAATCTTGAGCCATAGAACCACTTTAACTAAAGAATACTGTCTGTTACATTACTATTAGCTTTTTAATGCTGAGTTCACAAAAACCTCAAAGAGGTTGTAAACTCTTTAAAAAAAAACATAAATAAAAACCTGTAAGACAAAAGCATAATGAAATACTTACCTTAGAACGATGTCTTCCAGTGGTTCTTGCACACCGCTGAGATGGCTGACCTCTTTCCTGGAGTTTCTTCCGGGTTTGCGGGCTCCGACGCTGTGAGTGGCTGGACCTGTGATGACATCACTCCCACGCATGCAAACGGGAGTTGCCGTTCACGGCACAAGGCTTGGATGGTACAGCACCCGTGGCCGTTCCTTCAGAGCACATGTGCCAGTGATGTCACTGGCTGCATGTAAATGAAATATCTCCTAAACAGCACACGTTAAGGAGATATTTACACTACCTATAGGTAAGCCTTATTATAGGCTTACCTATAGGTAAATATCTGCAGAGGAAGTAACTCTTTAAGTATACTGTATACCCTCCACACCACTCTCATGTATAGGGCAGCCATCAGAAATTTTTGGGCCCCTTACACAGCTTTAGACCTAGGCCCCCCCCCCGAGCCTGACCACCATTATTCCCCAGGGCTTGCCTATGGGCCACCCTACTGAATCAGCACACCGGCCACCTCAATCCTGTAAATATGTCAGCCCCCCTCAATCCTGTATATATGTCTGCCACCCCTCACACCTGTATATATGTCAGCGCTCCCCCACACACACACACCTGTATATATGTCAGCGCTCCCCCGCACACCTGTATATATGTCAGTCACCCCCCCACACACACACACCTGTATATATGTCAGCCCTCCACACACACACACCTGTATATACACCTCCACACACCTGTATATATGTCAGCCCCCCCACACACACACCTGTATATACATCTCCACACACCTGTATATATGTCAGCCCCCCCACACACACACACCTGTATATACACCTCCACACACCTCTATATATGTCAGCCCCCCCCACACACACCTACCTGTATATACACCTCCACACACCTGAGTATATGTCAGCCACCCCTCCACACACTTGTATATATGTCAGCCACCCCCCCACACACACACATCTGTATAAATGTCAGCCACCCCCCCCCACACACACACACCTGTATATATGTCAGCCACACACACCTGTATATATGTCAGCGCCCCCACACACACACCTTTATATATGTGATTGCCCCCACACACACCTGTATATATGTCAGCGCCCCCCACATACCCCCGTATATATGTCAGTGCCCCCCCACACATACCTGTATATATGCCAGCCACCCCCCCCACACACACACCTGTATATAAGGCAGCCCCACATACACAAATCTGTACACACACAAGCCTCTGGCCCCTCCCTGTACACAAACAGCCCCCCTCCCTTTCCTTCACAGCCCCTACTTGTAGCTTCCTACCTGGTCCCAGCTCATTTTTACAAAGCTGACATGTTGCTGAGAAGCATAGTACAGGCAGATCACTGTCACACGAGGGATGCACATGTACATAGTAGCCAGAGGTGGCAGTAAAGAGCTTGATGTCTAAAATTAATGACACGAGAACTGCAAAACTGTAAGATTGTTTCTGTACTGCACAGCACGGATCCCCTTCACCCGTCTTGCCTTCCTCTGGCCCGGGCGGGCTCCTCGGGCCCCTTACAGTTGTAACGGCGGTACCCCCCTGATGGCGGCCCTGGTCATGTACATACAGTACTGTGCCCTGCCATGCCCTCTACACTCCTCTCCAGTATATTCTGCACATGGTCATCCACCACAACCAAACAACTAACATTTTAAAAAGGTGGTCTTTAACGGCAGTCTACATATTTTTCACAGTAAAGCTTGCTTTTAAAAGAGAAAATTACAAAATTCTTAGTTGGTTGTAATGTCCAGTTTCACCATTACATGCACAGCAGTACTCCTCATGATAAGGAAATAAGTATTATTATTAGCTTTATGGCACACAAATAAATGCACAGAACAAACAACTCCTTGGTTCGGAGTGCAGAGAATTATACAGCACTGAGACTATCAAATGAATAGATGGCTTGTGCTCAGTTTTTGCTCCCCTGCTTCCTCTTACTGCAGATAATACGTAAGATATAATAAATGTGTTACTATATTATATGTTGGAGGTTTTATTAGGTCCTGGCAGGGTGACTGAGTCTGGTGGAGTGGTGTACAGAGACTGCTGAAACTCTGAATAAAGCACTAAAGTCAAAATAGAGAGAGTGACATTACTTCTGTACATTTTCTGAAAGGTGTTTGTACAATGTCAAACATTGTTATAAATTAATTCACAGCTGTAATACCCATTACACATATGCATATGTAGAGCTTACTCTGAAGGAGCTGCTTGATGTGTCGGGTCCTCTGTTCTTGTGCCCAGGACTCTGCAAACAGCTCTATACTCTCTGACTCACCTGGCTGGGCTGAGGATATAGTTGCAGATACCTGTGTGTGTATATACAGTATATAGCCTGTCAACCTGGGTATTTAGGTTGTTTTCTTCCTCGTGTATTCCGGCTCATATGTTTACATTAGCTACAATATGAAATATTTATACATTCAATCAGGTAGAGTGTAAGCCCCTTATAATGATCACAACAGGTATGCAGACCTAGTACTCCAGTGCAGGGATGTCACTAATAGGGTTCCCAAGACACATAAGAAATATCAAATGCTTTAAAGTAGAGTAGAGTAGAAAGTAGAGTAAAGTAGAATTCTAAGTTTATTGTCACTTTGGTTAGTTTAGCCTGCCCAAACAAAGGATATTCATTACAGAATGGCTTCTGGATGTGCTGCAATGGACTGTAGTAGCATTAACTACATACAGTAAGTGGCACCACTACGGGCAACGTCCTGGCCAATCATAGGAAGCCTTGTATTCAAAGATAAAGATACAAGGCTTCTTCTGAATGTAAGGGAGAAGCATTCAGCCTTACTCTTTATATCCAATGAGGAAAAAAGAGGTGGGACTTTTATGTGAGTTCATACAAAGTAGTGAGGACAAAAACATTCAGAGAGCTTACTGGTTCAGGTTAGGCTTCTCACTGGATTACCATCCAGTGGGCATTTAGCAGGTTACCAGGGAAAAAAATGCACCAACGGAAGGTGAACCAGACCAAAGGATAAAAGGAAAAAAAGAAATAAAAGAAACTGCGCTAGGGTGAATAAAAACGTGTACCCAGACACAAAAAGTGCTAGTGAAAAAATATGTGAAAAATCATGAAAGCAGCAATTCTCCTGCACAACAAAATACAGTATTTAAGAAATGGAAAAATGTAGAATCGCGCTAAACATTACATGGAATGATTGCACACACACACTAACCCAATATTGATGATAATATGTCCATGTGTGTATAACCATATGATGTGGACAAAAATATTGAACAATATCCTGACACCAAAAACAAAAATGAAACAATGGTGAGTTCAATGAGTGATTAAATTAATAAAAACATATCATGAAGTGTCCAAAAACCTAGGATGACAATATCACCGTGAACTAAAATAAATAAATTATAAAGTGATAAAAAAGTCCATCCATAAAGTGTATAATCTTCGATGTTGTAGGGAGAACTTGTACCTAATCCACCACCAAAAATTAGAGGGTTGCCGCTTACCAGAAACCCATGATCCCCCACTACAGAGGATCAGGGGAAGCCTGTAATAGGAAATGCCCTCCAGGGCATATCAGATGCAGCCAAAACCTGGATTCGTTGGTGGTAATGATATGGTGTCCAAGAACGTCAAACAGAGCTAATTATACTTCAGATCTCATCATGACATTCCCACCTCATAGGTAGATAAGGATGGCATGTAAAGGTATAAGAGGCTCCCATAGTGTAAAACCTTTGTCTCTTCCTCCTCCTCAGTTGTGCAGTCACCATATAATCACAAAACTTCTACCTGTGTCAGAGTTCAGCCGAACACTTGCAGAATTGAGCGATAGTGATTTGTGGGAAAATTCATTTTATTATTATTATTATTATTATTATTATTATATCATTTTTTATAATTGTTTATAGTTATTTATTATATTACAATTTATGATTTCGTTTTTCAAACTTTATCATACCTGGGATGTCTACTAGGCTCTTGTTTGGACAGATTTAAGTAAATTATTCCTAAGAATTGCAGGCCTACGATATAAAACTCCAAATTTCTGTGCAAAACAATGTACCACTTTGAGATTCAAAAATCTGACATAATCATACCAAAAGGGAGGTTAAAGGAGAAGTCCAGCCAAAGCTTGTTTGGCTGGGTTTCTCCTATGGGTCACAAGAGTGCAATGCATTTTGCACTCCTGTGACCCGTTTTCAGCAGAGAGCGGACTGAAGTTTTTTGGTGCTAAACACATATCCTGATTTCCCTTTGGCCATCAGCACAGACATCAGAACTATTTGTTTTAGTAAATCAATCCCACTTACAATCAAACTTCCATATTTACTTTAACTGCTTTTCCATTGTGGTATGCTTAACAACAGCAAAGTGGTGGACCGAGCGGTTTATAAATGACACTGAAGAAAACGCACCCAGGTGGCTATTTCTCCCATTAATGGATGTGAACCGAGCCATCATTAGATGAACCGGATCACAGAGTCACTGTACAGTGCTGGCTCAGAGTGACTCTATACTATGTGGTTACTGTGATAACCAATCACAGCAATCACAAATGTATATACACTGCTGTTTACATTGGAGATCCCTCCCTTTTCTCAGAGGAAGAAGAGGAAGTAGTAACCTATACATGCATACCTCCCAACTGTCCCTGATTTCGAGGGATTGTCCCTGATTTGGAGCAATGTCCCTCTGTCCCTCATTCCTCCTCATCTGTCCCTCATTTTGGGCTGATCTATATAGATGTATATAAAATGCACTTTTTATCTATCAAAAAGTGTTTCTCAGTGCTAAACCTTTCATTTAATTTCTAATTTGCTGCATTTGTAGATTCCAAAAGCCAAAATAAAGGAATAGTAGTGGTAAAAAACACACTTGTGGGTTTAACCAATCTTATTTTTTTGTACATTTCTCCTTTAAAGGGGTGTGGCAAGGGGTGTGTCCTATGCCTGCATACTTTTGCTGATAGGTGTTTCTCATAACCATCTCAGAACGTTGGGAGGTCTGTACATGAAGTTTTGCGAATGAATGCTCAGCAACAGTATTACTAGTGAGGGATTTTCATTGGCTGTGAGATCTGTTTTCTTTTTTAACCACCTTCCCCAATCCTTTCTTCCCAACCCAAAGTATGGTGACATCTACGTGTCAATATGGGGAATACTTTGGGCACTTCTGTGCCCCCACCCCAGTTCTTTACTTGTCTTGTGACATTTAGAACTTCATACCTGTATGGTTGCATTGTTAAGAATATTGTCACTGTCAAGATAGAATGTTCCCATAATATGCAAAATTCCAATAAAGAAGTATTGTATGAACAGCCACAAATGATTCATCCCTTTCAGTACATTATGTCTGAGGTATTAGTAAACAGGAAAAACACAGCAAAGGCTGTCAGTAGAATGAAAGTGAGTATAGCCTCAGTTTACACATTAATGAATACCAAGTATAATTGCCATCATCCAGGTTTTAGAAATACAGGGATATAGGGGTGGAGGCGCGGAGGCAATTGCTGCCACTTGCCTGCTCGCGCATGCACGCCTAGAAATTGGAATTGGACTATCTCGGCACTTGTTAATAAGTCACAGTTGAAAAAACATAAAATATATCAATTTTAATAACTAAATTACAAAAAATAACATACAAACAATATTAAAAGCAGTTGTATACACCACAGTTGACAAGATTACTAACGTGTAACCCCGTAGAGTTTCTAGGCATGCATGCGCAAGCAGGCAAGTGGCAGCAATTGCCTCCGCGCCTCCACCTCTATATCCCTGAAAGTCTGTCAGTACATATAAGCACTCCCAATCAGACAGCTCATGTTGGATGATTTATTTTTCATGTGGCAACCAATCAATAACAGGGTTTTTGCCTCCTTTACAAAAGTGCAGCTTTTCTCAACCTTTTTAACACAGAGGAACTCTTAAAATAACTTTGTAGTCTCAGGATAATAATTTCTAGATATACATCTCCCAGTACATTGGCATTAATTTCATTGGAAATAATACTCCTTACATTGTTGATCAATGGGAAGGATGTCCCTTACATTGGTGGTTAGTGAAAAGAACGCTCCTTACATTGATAGTCAGTGGGAAGAATAATCCTTACATTGGTGGTCATTGGGAAGAATACTCCTTACATTTGTGGCCAGTGGGAGGTATTCTCCTTACATTGGTGGTCACTGGAACGAATGCTCCTTACATTGATAGTGGGAAGAATGCTCCCTCCATTGGTGGTCAGTGGGAAGAATGCTCCTTACATTGGTGGTCAGTAGGAAGAATGCTCCTTACATTGGTGGAGAGTGGCAAGAATCCCCCTCTTACAGATAGCAAAAAAGCTCTTTGTTGTCAGTGGTTATTTATCTGAAAGCCAGAAATAACAGATTGCTCAAGGAAGCCCTTGAACCCCAAGCATCCTCTGGAGGAACCTTAAGGTTCCAAGGAATCCTGATTGAGAATGACCTGCAATAGCGATTGTTTCTGTTCTTAGTAGAACTGCACCATTCCTGCCACAGACAAGTTGTACAGAATGGTGACATCCTAACCTCCTAGTAGGATATTCACCTGTGATGTCACTCAGATTAAAGATTGAATCATTTTTAGAGTTTTCTTTTTCATAATCACATTTTGGGAGGTTTCTAATACCTCCCATTAACTCCTCAACTACAGGATCATTTTAAATACTTTATAATGTGTAAAGTCACAGTGGTGGTCAGTGAAGTAATGGCACCTTACACTGGTGGTCAGTGTGGGAAGGGTCCATTTACACTAGTGTTCCGAGGGAAGAATGATCCTAATATTACTGGTCGGTGTGAAGATTTTCCTCTTTACAGATAGATAAATAGATGATTGCTTTCAGTGGTTTACAGTGGTAAACGGGTGACCCCGCCCCCCCCTCTGATGCCACGTGACGTCAGAGGAAGATGGGGTCGCCCGTTTTCATCACCAAGTGGCCCCGTCCTCAGCTATATAACAGCTGTCATTGAGAAGAAGTGTCACTCTGCGGGAGCCTCCCATGGAGGCGGAGCTGTTGCAGCTTTTATTTTTCAGCTCGTCGGGCGGCGTGAGATGGATTTACTTTGCAGGACATTTTTCTTTTTTTTTCTTTTAATAAAGGGCTTGTCCCAAAGTGTCTCCTGTCTTTTTTACTACTTTTGAAACTTTTTTTTGTGAAATGGTAGGGGTACAATGTATCCGTTACCAATTCACATAGGGGAGGAGGCCTGGATCTGGGGGTCTCCTTGTTAAAGGGGGCTTCCAGATTCCGATAAGCCCCCTGCCCGCAGACCCCCACAACCACCGGGCAAGGGTTGTGGGGATGAGCCCCTTGTCCCCATCAACATGGGGACAAAGTGCTTTGATTGGCTACATACCTGAAGGGTCTGGTATGGATTTTGAGGGGACCCCTAAGCCATTTTTTTTTTAATTTCAAGCAGGATTCCCCGTAATTTCCATACTAGACCTGAAGGGATTTTGGGGGGACCCCCACACAATTTTTTTTACATTTTTTTGGTTCAGGATTCCCCTTAATAGTCATACCAGACCCAAAGGGACTGGTAATGGACTGGGGGGGAATCGAACCCATGCCAATGAGTTTTATCTATATTGTCGAGACCCAGCAATTCATTACAGCCGCAATCAGTTTTACATGACTTTTTTCCTTTCGAAATGTCATTTTGCTGTGGTATTGTTCTAAACACGGGAAAACTGTGCCACTTTACAGGCATACTATAGACATCCCCAGGCACAATATTTAAAGGAATATTTCTTTTTTATTGTTTCGCTTTAAGCATTATTAAAATCACTGCTCCCGAAAAAACGTCAGTTTTTAAAACTTTTTTTGCATTGATACATGCCCCTTGGGGCAGGACCCGGGTCCACAAACATTTTTTATGACAATAACTTGCATATAAGCCTTTAAAATGAGCACTTTTGAATTTTCATGTTTGTGTCCCATAGACTTTAACGGTGTTCACGTGTTCCAATTTTTTGCCTGTTTGCATGTTCTGGTGCGAACCATGGGGGGGGTGTTCGGCTCATCCTTACCCGTGGATTCTCTGTATTGTTTATCACAGGGTGATTCTCCTTCACACTCCAATCTCCTCATCAGTCCCATCTCTAGGAGTGACTCTGGACCTTTCACCATTTATTTGGCTCAGCAATAAAACAAGCAATTCCCTGATCCTTGACTTAGTCTGTGAGTAATTTTGCTTTATATACCGTATGTTTTGTTTTTTGTTAGCAAAATCATTACAGCTTTCAGAAAGTATACTTATAAAAAGACCTCCAAATTTAAAAAAGATAGTTTTGTTTTGATACTCCTTTTATAAAACTTGGAAGTCCAAAAGCTAGGTCATGACTGGAAATCCTGACTTATGCAACAATTGTACATTTGCAGTACTTGATTTATTTTTGCAATGTTTGACTTAAAGTGTTACTAAACCCAGTAATATGAAAATAGTTCATCTGCCCCCCCCCCACAGTACCCACAGCTTATAAATCTTCTTTTTACAGTAAATATTGCCACTATATACCATTTTGGATGATCTGTATACCACGGTCAGTAATAAACTGCACAGTTTCTCCATTGCTGAGAGTTCAGAAAGGTGGAGATTTCCACTGCAGCCTGTATACACGCCCGCATGGGTGATGCCAATATCATGTGACCTGGCTAGCTCTAATCAACAAGTAATTATTCTCTCCAGCCTAAAATACACAACTGTGCATGTGCAGGTTGGCTACTCTGCCTGTGTTAGCTGTCTTTCCCCAGATAGACAGTGCAGGAGGGGAGTGTCTGTGCATACGGGATAAAAACGGCCTTTTTACACAATGCAGAGGATTAACCCCTTAAGTTCCACAGTGAGTATAACAAGCATGCTATGCTGCATATACAGACAGATTTTACTGTTGTGGGTTTAGTAACACTTTAAAGTCAGTTTTCAAATTACTTTTACATTGTACAAGTTTGCTCCTATATAGCTTTATTATTTTGCTAAATATAGAGATTTATAGATGGCAACTTGAGGGAGCTGTCAGGTGTGTGTAGTGCTCCTGCTCCATGATAGTTGCGGGTCTCATCCCAGCATCCTGGTTTTGGCTGTGATACATTCTCCCTGTCTGTCCACCTGCAAGGTGATTGATGTAGCTAGTCTCTGTGTGGAGATCAAACCTGATTTAAGCCAGCCAAGCCTGCAGTCTTATGCTTGTGATAGTGTTTAACGCGTGCTTCAAGCTCCCTGTTTGTCTTCCCTGTTTCTGGACCTGCTAGTTTGAATTTCCTTGTTGACAACCTCGGATCGGATATCGACTACACTCAGAACTCAGCCTGCCCTGAACTTGGACTGCCACTGACCACTCTGTCTGTCTGTCAAGCGCAAATACTTGTTCGCTGTGCTCAGTTCATGCTTACCTTGACGTGGTAGCCAGGCACTATAGCATTGTGTATAAGACCTGGGGGCGACCGAGTACCTGCTTCCCATAAGGCCTGCTTGCCTTATGAGAAAGGAGGCTACTATAGGTGCAGAACACAGAAGCTAGCTATAGTGCCTGACCACCTGAGTTAGGGATAAGCATAACAGGGCTCTCATAATTTCAGTGCTAATATTCTGCCTTTTTTGTCTCTCTCCTAAAGTGTATGTATAGCCAAAACCTTTTTTAAGTGTTGTATAGAGTATGGAAGGAAGTATTGATGGAAGGGGCTGCGTTCATGTGAAAGTCAAACATTTTGGCTGTTCCCCGACCTAGAGATGAGCTATGCACCGTGTGCAGTAATAAATGCACAGAGTTCTTTTGTAAAATACTATCCCATGTCACTACACACATTTTCCTTGTGATTAGGAGGGATACTGCTGAGCTTGTGTCTTCTCCACCAGTCCAGCGTACCCCTGCCACCTCACTCCCAAGGACAGAATGGGGTCCCGCGGTGCACTTAGCGTGGACCACATGCATACACTTATTAATTCCAGCTCTTCTGTACCATGCGGCCAGGGGTACAAGGTCTCCGTAGTGCGGGCTTGTCCCCAGTTGTTTTGGGAAACTGACCGCTAGGGAAGGAACCAGAATACTGATCCCTCACTACTGCAGGACTTGTAGCATACACCAGGTATCACACTTCACGTCTAGCTGCATGTAATTTGCACTATTTCTGGTTAGCCATAGCAACTGCATTCCTTCTCTTGTTTGTCATCCTGAGTACACCTTTCGTAGTGGCTTTGCTTCATACCCCACATGTGCTTTACTGACCCTAGTACTTTTATACACCAGGAACCTTCATGCACTCCTTTAAATGACTTCAGGCTAGGCTTAGAACCATTTATGCCATTTTGCTTTTGACACTTTCAAACATGAACAATTCAATGTAAGCCTAACTAACTCAACTGTGCTGTCAAGGCATACCTCAGCAAGGTGATAGTCAATTATTGGCATCCTCCAAGACTTGGTAGTTCTCCAGCCCTTCCTTTGGTACTCCACAGCAATCGCTGCATCTTCCTGAGAGGGACGAAGTTCCGGAACCCGGAGGAACAGAACATAAACCACTTGCTTACTGGGCACTTATACCACCTTCCTGCCCAGGCCAATTTTCAGCTTTCAGTGCTGTCACTCTTTGAATGACAACACTGCAACACTGCACCCATATGACATTTTTATCATTTGTGTCACACAAATAGAGCTTTCTTTTGATGGTATTTAATCACCACTGTTTTTTTTTATTTTTTGCTAAACAAAACTTGGTGTGGACTGATGAGGCAGCACTGATAGGCCTTGATAAGGCAGCACTAATGGGCACTGATAGGTGGCACTAATGAGGAGGTACTGGTGGGCAGTGGTACTAATCAGGAGGCACTTATGAGGCTGCACTGATAGGTGGCACTGGTGGGCACTGAGAGGTGGCACTGATAGGCGAAACTGATAGGTGGCACTGGGCATTGATGGGTGGCACTGGTGGGCATTGGTAGGTAGCACTGATAGGTGGCACTGATAACGAGGTACTGATGGGCATTGATTGGCAGCACTGATGAGTGGCACTGGTGAGCACTGGTAGATGGCACTGGATAGCAGTACTGATGGGAACTGATAGGTGGCACTGGTTAGCAGCAGTGGCTGTCACTGTGTGGGGCGGATGTCCCGCTTACAGAAGCCGGTAATCAAGTTATTTTTTTTCTCCTCACACTGTCCGTGTGAGGGAAAAAAGCCAATTACCTGCTTCTGTTTTCATCATGTGATCAACTGTCATTCGCTGACAGCTGATCATGTGGTAAAGGGCCAGGATCGGCCCTTTACTCCGATCTATGATCAGCTGAGTCCCAACGACTCAGGGACCACAGAGTGCACTGCGGCACACGGGCAGCGTGAGCACGGGGGGACGTTCATGTATGCCCTCCCGGGCAATCTAAGCCCGCGCTGTAGCCGTTAGACATGTGCACTGCCAAAAATTTGTTAGTTTTTATTTTCGTTTCATGAGTTTTTGTTTAATTCCTAAATTATTAATTTTGAAAATTCGGAATTCCGAAATTTGAAAATTCGGAAATTCAAAAATTCGGAAATTCGAAATTTGAAAATTCGGAATTTGTAAATTCAAAAATTTTAAAATTTGGAAATTCGAAAATCCTAAAATAAGAAAGGAAAATCCGAAAATTAGAACGAAAATCCAAAAATTCAATATATTAACTAACCTAACTAACTAATAATAACTATTAAATTATAGGTATTGGAATTTCCTTTCAAATGTGGCTGTTAGTGAACGTAACGAATACAAATGTATCTGAAGTTATCCGAAATAAAGAATGCCGCATCTAAACAAATGGAACGAAACAAAATAATATAAGATAATAATAATATGTTTTTTATCATTATTATTATTGTCATTTATTATTAATTTGTTATGTTCCATTCGTTTAGATATGGCATTCGTTATTACGGAAAATTTGTATTTGTTATTTCGGATAGATTCGTACTCGTTACATTCACTAACAGCAAAAAATTGAAAGGAAATTCCAATGCCTATAATTTAATAGTTAGTAATAGTTAAGTTATTATTAGTTAGTTATCATTTTAGATTTTCGAGTTTTCGGGTTTTTGAATTTTCAGATTTTTGTTCTATTCTGATTTTCGTTCTTTTGAATTTTCAGATTTTTGTTCCTATTTTTGGATTTCCGAATTTTCGGATTTTCGAATTAATGAATCTCGAATTTTCAGATTTTTGGCTTTTCAAATTTAGAATTTTTGAATTTCCAAAATTTAGAATTTTTGAATTTCCAAAATTTAGAATTTTTGAATTTCCAAAATTTTGAATTTTTGAAATTCCGAATATTCAGAAAAATTTGAAAATTTGGATATTTCCGAATTAACGAATTTGTCTAAATTTGGTTAAAAAATGAATTTGGAACTAAACGAATTGCACATGTCTAGTAGCCTTCTTTTTTGGCTATAGTGCAGACATTAAAGTACTAATAGTAGTAGTAGTTAATAGTAGTAGTAGTAGTTAAACCCTTCCCCAGCCTGGGCCAGCCAACTGCCTAACTAACACGCTGTAGGCAACCTGCCTACACTATGTTAACAGACAAAAGGCACAGTTGAGGGTGAGCCAGGGGTCAGCAACAAAACCAAGTAACAAATGAAGTGAAAGCATAGCATGGGAAGCATTAAAAGCATGAAAGGCTCGAAATACCATACCTAGGCAAATCAGAGCACAGAATATTGTGAAGTAAAGAATACACAAATAAGGTAATTATTATTGAGGTTGGACATCTAAATTTGGCGTGCTTCATAAAGCTTATGGCTGTGACCTTAGCACCATATGCATGCATATATGTTCATGTGTGGATGCTGACCTGTTTTAAAAGTGCAGCAGTAACAGTTCAGATACATATATGCATTAGGAGCTGTCCTACCTGCCACACAATTTGTATTTCTGTTCACCCAGTCCTGATATTTACACAACTGTGTAACAACCAAGTGAGCTGCTATGCTATTACAACAAAGTTGCCCGCACTTCCCACACTTCCTTAAAATATGTGAATAAACAATTATAGAAAAATAAGTGCAGCGTTAAACTACATAAGAATATCCCATAAGGATATAAAGTGCAATCAATATACAAATAAAAGTGCAAAGTACCAAATCAACCATGTGAATCCAAAAAGTGTCCTTATATGTATAACAATTAGTGAAAAACAGTGTGCCAGTCTACTATATATATTGAAAAGATGATAAAACTAGTTAGATGAATATAGATGAAAAACAATAGATGAAAAACAATCTCTTCACAAACATCCACCGTTGTGTATACTGTCAGATTCCTTGTGCTCCCTCCACCGGTTGTGCCCCCACCTTATATACTTTATAAATATGCCTTTGTAAATGGTTAATCATCTGGAGATCTCCTCCTTGTATTCCTCCTCCTTAATGCTGCCCGTGAGCGTCAATCACATCGATCACCCCTTGATAGTTTATCTTGGTCTCATCAGACCACAGGACATGATTCCAGTAATCCATATCCTTAGTCTGCTTGTCTTCAGCAAACTGTTTGCAGGCTTTCTTGTGCATCATCTTTAGAAGAGGCTTCCTTCTGGGACAACAGCCATGCAGACCAATTTGATGCAGTGTGTGGCATATGGTCTGAGAACTGACAGGCTGACCCCCCACCACTTCAACCACTGCAGCAATGCTGGTAGCTGTCATATTTCTATTTCCCAAAGACAACCTCTGGATTTGACTCTGAGCATGTGCACTCAACTTCTTTGGCCGACCATGGGGAGGCCTGTTCTGAGTGGAACCTGTCCTGTTAAACCGCTGTATGGTCTTGTCCACCATGCTGCAGCTCAGTTTCAGGGTCTTGGTAATCTTCTTATAGCCTAGGCCATGTTTATGTACAGCAACAATTCTTTTATTCGGATCCTCAGAGAGTTCTTTGCCATGAGGTGCAATGTTGAACTTTCAGTGACCAGTATGAGAGAGTGAGAGCGATAACACCAAATGTAACACACCTGCTCCCCATTCACACCCGAGACCTTGTAACACTAACGAGTCACATGACACCGGGGAGGGAAAATGGCTAATTGGGCCCAATTTGGACATTTTCACTTAGGGGTGTTCTCACTTTTGTTGTCAGCGGTTTAGACATTAATGGCTGTGTGTTGAGTTATTTTGAGGGGACAGAAAATTTACACTGTTATACAAGCTGTACACTCACTACTTTACATTGTAGCAAAGTGTCATTTCTTCAGTGTTGTCACATGAAAAGATATAATAAAATATTTACAAAAATGTATTTTTTTTGTGTGTAAAAATAAATATATAAGTTCAGGTTAATAATCAACTCCTATTTTATGTACAGTTGTGCTTGGCAGCATCTGCCGACTGAGTAATTCAACCCAAGAAAGTATGAATGTGCAATTAGCAGCCACATTTACCAGAGAATGACTTACTAATCCTAGAGACAGCGGGGGTCAATATTTATTCCCTGCAGGAGATGAGATGATACTGGGTACTAACATTTATAGGTAAAGTTGATCCAGTGAAAACAAAGGATTTTTTTTTCCCCTGCTGTAGCAAATTGGATCATGCTTTGCTAGGGTTTTTTGCCTACCTCTGGATCAACTGTGCATGAAGGATTGTGTATATGGGATTGTATTTTTTATTTTATTTTTTTGTTTGAACTAGATGGACTTTTTTCAACCTGACTAACTATGTAACCGTATTTATCGACATATAACACGCACTTTATTCCCCTTAAAATCAGGGGAAAATTGTGGGTGCGTGTTATACGCTGATCCCTGCCGATCTCCACTGATTGTGAGCGGAGCGAGCGCTGCCGATATACACATAGCCGAGTGTACTCGGCTAGGCTCCTCTCGGCTCCACTCGCAGTCACGCCCAGTCCCGCCATTGGACCTATGTTATGTCCATCATAGGAGGCGGGACTGGGCGGCACTGTGAGAGGAGCCGAGATACACAGGACATTCGGGTCTGTGTATCTCGGCGGCGCCAATTTGAAACAACCAGCCTGCAATGAGACTGGGCAAGGCTGGAAGGAGACTGGGCAAGGCTGCAAGGAGACTGGGCAAGGCTGCAATCAGACTGGGCAAGGCTGCAATCAGACTGGGCAAGGCTGCAGATGGACACTGATCATTCTGCAATGATGGACAAGGCTGCAGATGGACACTGTTAAGGTTGCATTGATGGGCATTTAAATGTAAGTTTTTTTCCTTAAAATTCCTTTTTAAACTTGGGGTGCGTGTTATGCGCCGATAAATACCGTATGTATTTATTATTCATACTGGGTCTAGTTGATCATTCTTGTGGGTTACTTAAAATATTCTTCTTAATTTTAATTTTCCTAACATATTTTTGAATCCCAATATAGGTATCAAATTTATTCAGGTTTTTGATGGGGCATATTTTAGTCCTTTATCCAATACTCCGAGTACTTCTGTTTTAGTTCTTCCCCACTCAGATTGAACACTCCTTCTCCTATTCTTTTTTTCTTTTGGAGTCTCTTTCCCACTCTGCATCCCCTCTTCTGTCTGGGCTTCTTCTTGTTCTTTCTTCTTGGGGTCTCCTTCTCGGAGAGTAATCTCTCTTTTCTCTCTCTAAAAAAGAACTCTGGTAATCATGTACATATTGGAGTTGTTGGTAATCATAATAAGATCCTGTATTATTTCAATGTGGGACCTCTACATTGTCACTGGGAGTGAGGTGACAATTAAAGCTGGGCTGGTGGAGCGGGACACAGCCCCCCCCCAAATACTGCTTTCAGGAAGACAAGGTGCACCATGTCATGGGAGGAGTATCTCACAGTAACAGAGTCTCCAGCTTAATGTGTAACTGTACAAGATGAAACAGGTCACCTGCAACAACAGGGTGCCACCTTAGTGCTGATTATCTCATGACCACGGCCCCGCCTGTTTGCCTGGCATTAACAAGCATGCTCACGGAGATTCACCATCTTCAGGGTCAGTAGGCCCTTCCCAAACAGGGTTCAGCAAAAAAGCAAAAAAATGTTATTGGCAGGAATTAATGCCAAATTTGATTGATTTGGTAACAGATTATTATTATTTTTTTGACAAAGAATGCTAATCACCTGGGTTTTTTTGCAAGATTCCATTTCAAGATGGGTAAACTGGATATTCTATAAATGACAAGGTCACCTTTTTATATTTGTTTTCTTTTTTTTGGATTGAAGAACCATCCCCAATCTGTGGCAAATCTAATAATTATATTAAATTAGAACAATATATTGCATTATATTAACTATTATAATACATATAATTGAATACAATTATATTTAATTAAATAGATTATAGTTACATAATACAACAATAATGTGACTATATACAATTTTGTATAATTTGTTTGTAATGTAATTTTTTTACATTATTGCTATCCACTGATCTAGACAATACACAAGAGAGTTTACACAGTTTATAAATAGTGATGAGTAAATCAGTTTGTAAACCAGGAGAATATGTAGATTTTTAAAATTATTATCTTAATATATGCATGAACATTTGTCTAATCTGCAGACAAACAGACAAACATACATTCATGAATCGTGATTGGCTGGATTTTAGAATATAGTTATTCTCCTGTTGATTTTAAGAATCTACATGGCAAGATAACAAGATCTTCCCAATCTTAAAAACAAATGTTGCATATCACCAACAGTTATCTAATAAACACTGTGTTTTTTATTTTTTGTCTTGCAGTTCTTATTTTCTAAGGTTATTATTTCTGTGAAAGTCTTCAAAATGGTATAAAGCTTCTAAAAAAAAAACAAAAAAAAACCATACAATAAACTGTTAACAGATATAGTTTAAAAGAAGGTAATGGGTAAATAACAATAACAGTGAACAAAGTGAACAAAGTCTGTGTGCTGCTTGGGCTCAGGCTGTAGCTGTTCTGTAACTGAGGGATTACATCTCAGGGTTTGGGACTTGGCTGAGATATTGCTACATTACTAGTTCCCTTCCATAATACTATACCTGATGAAGGGCTTTGTCCTTTTACATTCAGCAACTTCCTTTGGGCTTCATAACAAGCCACTGCACACCTTGCCGAGTCTGAGTGGCTAGCAGGTAAAAGCAGCCTCAGCTGATTCATCTAGGCCATGGCCCAAACATGTATCACCCCGTCCTCAGGGCTTACTCATGGAGGCTCATGATTAAGCCCCGGGGGCAGGATGAAACAGGTTGGGGGCATGGCCTAAATAATTCGAGCTAAGGCTGCTTTTACTTGCTAAACACTCAGACCAGGCTAGGTGTGTGGCGGCTGGGCTATCTCTGCAGCACACTTTAAGTCTGGATGAACCTTTCCCCAGCTTACATCCTCACTAGTCAGTGGCATCCAACTCATTGGATCTTTTCAGCCTGAGCGGGGATCCCTAATCATGTATCGTGGATTATAAGGGTACCTCGGTTGATAGCTTTGTAACCACTGATTTCGGGGGCATTGTAAAATCCAAGCCCAACCACCATAAAAGTTAAGCCTTTGTGTTTTTATATATACCACAATGCATAGTTGAAAGTTAAAAAACTGCATTATCCTAGTAATCTGAAAAAGAAACGCCATTAAAGAAATGTGCTTATGCAATAAGGTGGTGAGGCTCCTTGCCAACGCAGGGAACTTTGCTTTGATGTTTGCTACCACAATATTGAGTTAGAATATATCTAATAATGTTTTGGTATGGTGTCAAAAATTTG
The DNA here is from genome assembly GCF_042186555.1 of Aquarana catesbeiana. Taxonomy (NCBI): domain Eukaryota; kingdom Metazoa; phylum Chordata; class Amphibia; order Anura; family Ranidae; genus Aquarana; species Aquarana catesbeiana. The sequence continues at coordinate 43,799,743 of NC_133333.1, read as the reverse complement.
TTGTAATCTTGTAATCTACTTCATTGAGGACTTTACTATAAGAGAGGGTTGATTGGAAGGTTATAATTTAATTACCCTTTAAAAAATGTGCTTTGGAGCTCTTTTTGCTATTATATGGTTGATTTGAAGTATAATAAGTTATAAAAACATGCAAACCTATTCATTAATTACAGATAAAAATAATCATAAATTATGGAAACCAAATTATTGTCATGGCATTGGCAATGTCTGGAGAAAGAGGGTGATTTTTGTCACACATGTTTAACACATTTTGTTTGAGCAGTAAGCTTTAGAATCAGAGGGGAGAGGCACGTCCCAAATTGTGCTGCAGGAATTTCTTAAGATTCAAATTTTAGAACCCTGTAAAGTAAATATTAAATATTTTATAGTTTAGATGGAGTCTATTGCTGTCTATTTCCCCTTTGAAGAGATTTTACCATACTTCCTGACCCAATGAGCAGATCTTCCTGTTTTATTTTCACTTGTAAGAAGACCTCTAATTGACTGTGTGTTGGCACCAAGAGGTGCAAGTCCCCATCCCGTTTCTTCTTTGATAAAACAGCCTAACTGCTTGTAAACCTCTACCTCCACCATATTGTGCCCATCTCCTTGCCAAAGGCTTTCCCATAACGTCCCTGGTCATTAGACTTTATATTCAACGAAAAGATTGTCCACACAAAAACTATAGGTTCCACACTTTACTCTTGTTCTTTAGAAGATGGCATTTACACATCTCATCACATACTATCCAGGGTCACTTGACATTAATTTGCCAATCACATACAGTGGACACACCGCAGCAGTCATTATATGAAAGCAGCACGCCGTACACAGCACTCTTAAGCCATCTTCTTTTTTGCACTCTTTCCTAGGGTCTTTAGTACATAGTCAGAGGGTTCTCACTTGCCATAGGCTCTATGTATCCAGTTTATGACTCCCTGCTTGTCATTTCAAAGACAGGATCACTGCAGCTATACCTCCAGCTTCAGTACACTACTCCCAAGTACTCGCTTATCCATGTCTTTATGGACCTTGCTGTGTTCACTGGTCCAAATCATTTGGTGGAGGGGGATTATGGTGTGGGGTTGTTTTCCAGGGGTTGAGCTTGGCCCCTTAGTTCCAGTGAAGGGAACTCTTAAGGCGTCAGCATACCAAGACATTTTGGACAATTTCATGCTTCCAACTTTGTGGGAACAGTTTGGGGAGGGCTCCTTCCTGTTCCAACATGACTGCGCACCAGTGCACAAATTAAGATCCATAAAGACATGGATGAGCAATTTTGCACAGAGTCCTGACCTTAACACAATAGAACACCTTTGGGATTAATTAGAGCGGAGACTGCGAGCCAGGCCTTCTCTCCAACATCAGTGCCTGACCTCACAAATGTGAGTATGGAAGAATGGTCAGACATTCCCATGGACACACTTCTTGTGGACAGCCTTCCCAGAAGAGTTGAAGCTGTTATAGCTGCGAAGTGTGGGCCAACTCAATATTGAACTCTATGGGTTAAGACTGGTATGCCATTAAAGTTCACGTGCGTGTAAATGCAGGTCCTCCAACACTTTTGACAATATAGTGTACAGGTTTTTATAACATTTTCTAATTGTTATAATTCTGCTTTGTTCTCTTTTTTTGCTTTTTTTTTTTTTTTTTTTTTTTTAGAAATGTACAACCTTCTTTTTATGGAAATAAAGGCAGTGTGGTGCTCAAATCATCAAATCTTGATTGTGGTATGTATACCACTTGAGTGCTGTCATAGTGATATTAACCACTTGACGACCGGCTCATGCCAATATACGTCGGCAAAGTGGCACATTCCCGCAAAACAACGTATGGGTACATTGCTCCCTTTAAGAGCCGCCGGAGGCACGCACCCGCTGCACAGGTGGGGGACCCGATGCACGTGGCTGGCAGGGGTGATCGCGGTCACGAGAGCCAGAACGGGGATTTGTGTGTGTAAACAAACAAATCCCTGTTCTGTCAGGGGAGAGGGGACAGATCGTTTGTACCTAGTAAGTAGGAACAGCGATTTGTCTTCTCCCCTAGTCAGTCCCATCCCCTCACAGTAAGAAACACTAACTAGGGAACACATTTAACCCCTAATCGCCCCCTAGGGTTAACCCCTTCCCTACCAGTGTCATTTACACAGTAATCAATGCATTTTTATAGCTCTGATCGCTGTGTAAAATGTCAATGGTCCCAAAAATGTGTTAAAAGTGTCTGATCTGTCGGCCGCAATGTCGCAGTACCGCTAAAAATCGTGGACCACCGCCATTACTAGTAAAAAAAATAATAATAATGAAACTGCCATAAATCTTTCCCATAGTTTGTAGAAGTTTGTGTAACTTTTGCGCAAACCAATCAATATACGCTTATTGATCACATCACACATCATGTGATTTTTTTTTGTTACCAAAAATATGTAGAATATATATTGGCCTAAACTGTTGAAGAAATTCGTTTTTTAAAAACATTTTTGGGGATATTTATTATAGCAAAAAGTAAAAAGAGGTGATCAAATACCACCAAAATAAAGCTCTATATGTGGGGAAAGAAAAGGATATTTTGTTTGGGTACAGCGTTGCATGACCACGCAATTGTCAGTTAAAGCGATGCAGTGCAGTGTCGCAAAAAAATGGCCTAGTCATTAAACAGAAAAATCTTCCGGTCTGTAAGTGGTTAAGTAAAAACTGCACTTTCACAAACAAATACCTATATAAGGGATTTTATGATTTAACATTTTGTAAAATTAGCTTTTTTATTTCAATCTTTACCCATTGTCATATTGTATAATTGAAATGATATTGCTTTCATGCAGTACTTCAACCTGGAGCTGTGTTGCATACAGTTAGTGTACAAGTTTTCCCTAAAAGTCTCATTTGCTCTATTCTGGAACCTCCAGCACTGTAAAATCCTACTAGTCCTCCTTGTTTATGAGAGGGCTGGGCAGTGATGTTTGCCATTATTAACCCTGTCAGTACTACACTTGTAGATTACATTATTAGTTTTATGTGTAGACGCTGTCTTTGCTCTACCACCTGGCTGCCTGCTCTACCAGTTCCCCTGTTAGGACAGAGTTTGTCTGCTGGTGGCAGTGTGGGGCTTCTGGGAGACACCTGCTGGTGGACACTGGAAGTGCAGCAACCAGCCCAGAGCACCACAGTGCCACCAGCAGGCAAACTCTGTCCTAACAGGGGAGCTGGTAGAGCAGGCAGACAGGTGGAGCAAAGACCAAGGAAGAAGAGGGCCCAAAGCAGAGGAGAGATTCAGAATGTAGAGCAGACGGCCAGGAAGTCGAGAAGAGGGGAGCAGCTAATGAGGAGATGGAGCAGAGAGCTCAGACATAGAGTAGTAGCATTAAAGAAAGAGAAGAAGCTAGTTGGTAGAGCTAAGTGTAAAAAGTAAAGGAAAGGGCAATAAGGCGGTGTACAGGGCCTAGAGGTAGAGCAGAAGACCACGAGGTAGAGTAAAAGGCCAGGAATTAAGAAGAGGGGGTAAAAGGCCAGGAGGTAGAGCAAAAGGAATAGAGGTGGAGCAGAGGACCATGAGGTAGAGTAAAGACAAGTAGATGGAGCAGAGACAAGGAGGTAGAGCAGGGGGCAAAAGCTAGAGAAAAGGGCAAGGGGGAGCAGAGAGCCAAGAGTTGGAATAGAGGGCCAGAAGGTAGAGCTGAAGGCTAGGAGGTAGAGCTGAGAACTAGTAGGTTGAGTAGAGGGAAAAAATAATGAATAGACAGCCATAAGGTGGAGAAGAGGGCTAGGAGGTAAAGCAGAAGTCCAGGAGGTAGGGAAGAGGGCCAGAGGGTGGAGCAGAGGGCATGGGTGAGAGCAGAGAGTCAAAGGTGAGCAGATGGAACAAAGGCTAGAAGGTAAAGCAGAAGGGTAGGAGGTAAATAAGAGAGCAGCAAGTGGAGTAGAGGGCCTGGAGGTGGAGAAGAAGCCTGGGAGGTGGAGCAGAAGGCCATGAGGTAAAACCCTTTTTCTTACCTGAGCCCATTCGTTCCAGTGCCATACACGAGCCCAGCCGCTAGTTCTCATCTCATTGGACAGATTGATAGTCAGATTACTGTCAATCAAATCCAGTGACATGAGAGTGGGGGCCGGGCCGAGTCCCACTGTCTGTCAATGGACGCAGCAGCAGGAGCGTTCCCACCTGGGTGCCCCCAAGGAAAGCCGCTTTCCGTGGGGGCACCAGATGAAGAGGAGGCTCCAGGAGTGCCTCTGGGGCACACAGAAGAGGAGGATCGGGGCTGCTCTGTACAAAACCCTTGCACAGAGCAGGTAAGTATAGACATGTTTGTTATTTTTATTTTAAAAAAATCTGAACCTTTACAATCGCTTTAAGGGAAGTGTAGCGTGGATCAGGTAAAGCAGAGGGCAAGGAGGTGGAGTAGAAGGCTAGGAGGTGAAGCCAAAGGACATGAGGTGGAGCAGAGGGCCAGGAGGATGAGCAGAAGGCTAGGAGGTAGAGCAGAGGGCCTAGAGGCAGAGTGTGCTTTTCTGGCATATAAGAAAAGTACTCATCTATTTGTGAAGTGCTTTTTAACTTTTAATCTCCTCTTTATGGAATCAAACGTACTTACCGCTATGGTCTTGAACTCAGCATAGATGGATATTCCAGGAACAAATTAGCATGTTCTTGTATCAACATGTAAATGTAGAATGCTCAAAAAAAAGGGAAAAATGCTTCTCATAGTATAATAGGTTTATTGTTAAAAAAAATAAGGCTAAAACAACAAAGAACACTCAAATAACATAAGTGCATCCAACATTTGGATAATTGCATGCATATACAGAATTTCAGCAAGCTAATATAAGATAACAGCCATAATCCCAGGTCTTCAATGTGTTACTCAGTTTCAGAACTGTACTAACATGTCTCCAAGCCTTGACGGATGCTTTTCTGACCTGGACATAACCCAGGACTTCTGAGGTATGCCCTCATGTAATACTGCACAGCTTTACTTTAAGGGAGTCCTTACCCCCACAATCTATGAGTTAAGCACTCCTGACCTCTGCACTCTGTAAGTTACGCACTCCTGACCTCTGCACTTTGTGTGTTACACTCTCCTTTCATGCAGCCACTGTCTCTTGCATGCAAGGGTGAAGCTTCTTCATCACACTTGGTTTGGTTCACACATTCTACCCTTGATTACTTGTTCACATTGGAGAATCCACAACTAAAAATTGCTATACACAATCCTGCTGATATACTTCAAGTGAAATTTTAATCTGTATGATATCTGTTAGCATATTCTAGCGGCATGCAGAATACAAAAGGTGTCACATGATGCTTGTACACTTTTTGTCCTATAATATGTTTGTAGTCAGGTGCTGGCTAACTTTGCCTGTGTCATTGTGGACATTCTGTAACACCAGCTGCAGTGAGCCTGTTTCCCTCCAGTGCTCAGCCTGAAAACTGAGTCATCATCTACCAAATGCGGAGCAAGCAGAGACCACAGCTGAGAGCAAGGCATCATGGGATATGTGGTCTGAGGTGCCAGGATTTGAATTGCAGCCAGATTGCTCCAGACCACAAGTTCCAGCCGGCTGGGAGAGAGAGGAATGCTTAGTGAGGACATATATAGCCTGGTCCAGGGGGGAGTCTCTCTCTTCAGACCACAGCTGAGAACAGGGACCCGGCCACTCCACTTAGATGGCATGGAGAGTCTCCAGCGATTGAGTGAGCAGATCCCCCATTGCCAGCTCCCTGCCGGCCGACTGACTTTTGGGGGTCACTCTCATCGGAGGAATACTTCTATGGAGAAAATAAATTACACTTACTTGGCCACTGACTTTTTTAGAGGAATTTTAATTGCCTAACTAATTTCTTGCAGCCCCATTCATTCAGTGCTACACTATAGCAGTACTCGAGAGTTCATATATTTATAGAAGAGTATATAGTGTATGGACAGGTCTGGTTTGCAGTGAACTAGAAGATATTTTGCAGGCAGAGAAAAGTCTGATGCAGGGAGAATTTCATGATGGAAAGGATGCCCTTATGATGAGCGGGGTAATATGTGAGTGAGCTACATTCCAGAAATGCTGGAGGGAAACCTAAAGACAAATAATATGTAAAGATTAAAAAATATTGTAAATACACTAATGAATGGCATTATATCATGGAAATGCTTAACACACACAACTGAAATACATTCCAGAGAGGCAAGAGAAATAAAGGTAAAAAAAGTGGTAAAATGACAAGTGTTATCCTAACACAAAATGGCACCAGGTCTCCAAGGCTTTGCCAGGTCCCATCAGGTTTAATACTGTAATCCCCAGCTGTCAATGACAACCGCAGTCCAGCATAAGCCTAGGTATTGAATCAATTATCTGCTGGGCTTGCAATTCTGCTAGCATTGCAAAATTGTGAGGCTGATTTACTAAAGGAGTAGAGCATGTTCACTTTGCAAAAGTAATTTATACTTAGCCTTGTGAATGAGACAAACCTAAGCGAAAACTCAGTTAACCGCTTGCCGTGCAGCAGGTCGGCACGATCCCGCAAACCGTCGTAGCTTTACGTTGGATCAGGATAGCAGGCGCGCGCCCGCTGCACAGTGGGGGTGCTGATGCTCATGGCCGACGATCACAATGACCACCGGCCACGAACGAACGCAAGCACGAGGGACAGAACACGGAAGTGTGTGTGTAAACACACAAATCCGTGTTTTGTTCTGAGAAGAATGACAGATCGTGTGTTCCTATTAGCTAGGAACCACGATCTGTCACTCCCTCTAGTCAGTTCCCTCCCCCACAGTTAGACTCACCTCCCAGGGAACACAGTTAACCCCTTGATCGCCCCCTAGTGTTAACTCTTTCCCAGCCAGTGACATTTTTACAGTAATCAATGCATTTTTATAGCACTGATCGCTGTATAAATGCCAATGGTCCCAAAAATGTGTCAAAATTGTCAGATGTGTCCGCCATAATGTCGAGGTCATGATAAAAATCACAGATCGCCACCATTACTAGTAAAAAAAATAACAATACTAAAAATGCTATAAATCTATCCCCTATTTTGTAGACGCTATAACTTTTGTGCAAACCAATCAATATACGCTTATTGCAATTTTTTTTTTACCAAAAATATGTAGAAGAATACATATCGGCCTAAACTGAGAAAAAAATTCATTTAAAAAAAAAAAAAAACAGGGATATTTAGTACAGCAAAAAGTGCAAAATATTGTTTTTCTTTCAAAATTGTCACTCTTTTTTTGTTTATAGCGCAAAAAATAAAAACCGCAGAGGCGATCAAATACCACCAAAAGAAAGCTCTATTTGTGGGAAAAAAAGGACGTCAATTTTGTTTGTCAGTTAAAGTGACGCAGTGCCGAATTGCAAAAAATGGCCTGGTCATTCTGCAGCCAAATCTTCTGGGGCTGAAGTGGTTAAAGAAAAAAAATACCTAGTAATGAGTAAGGGAAAAAAATTAAAACATTTTTGCACATGATACATGATGGGATATGACTGAAGTCACCAAAGATTTACCTCATTCAGTAAGCTAAGTGAAAATAGGGTTTGCAAAGTAAACATGCTCTACTCCTTTCACAAATCAACCCAATTGTGTTTGTTACATTGTGTTGAAAGAATAAAATTAGTTTTTTTTTTTCTTTTTTTCTTTAGGTCCCCTGCCCCCATACGCACACACATTTGAATACAAACTCATTAGGTATCACCTTGCACACCAGAATGAGAACTGTATTTCTAAGGGCACCAATTATTGTTAAATCTAAAGTGATGGCCTGTAAAGGTCTTTAACCACTTGACCCTTGAGATCAGTTTCATCAAATGCTTTACAAGCCAATAACAGCTTGTAAACAACGAACTGAAACCAGACCATTGTTGTTGCTTTTGGTTTCATAAATCAGAGGCGAGGTGGGTACAGATGTACCTTCCTCCTCTCACTTCACAAGTGCACCACCTGGGGGTGGCACAGAAAAGCCTGGTAAAGGAAGAAGGCAGCAGAGGGGCAGCTCCCCTTCTGCACCCTGTACAAGTGATCCAAGTGGTTAAAGAGCCATTCGGATCAATTCTATAGTAAAACCCAAATTTTGGTACCAGGATGATGGCTTCAGCTGTTATAACCACTCCATCCTGGGGATGTACGGGTACATCTTATAGAGTTATAGTGGTTAAAGCATAGCTCCCAACTGTCCCTGATTTCGAGGGACTGTCCCTGATTTGGAGCAATGTCCCTCATCCCTCATTTGTCCCTCATTTTGGTCTGATCTATAGATGTATATAAAATGCACTTTTTATGTTTCAAAAAGTGTTTCCCAGTGCTAAATCTTTCATCCAATTTCTAAATTTCCGCATTTGTACATTTTAAAAGCCAATATAAAGGAATAGTAGTAAAAAAAAAGCCCTTCTGGATTCAATTAACCTTTTTTTTGGGTTAATTCTCCTTTAAGGGGGTGTGACAGGGGGCGTGTCCTATGCCTACATACGTTTGTTAGTAGGTGTCCATCGTCCCCATCTCAAAATGTTGGGAGGTGTGGTTAAAGTATTGCCTATGGACAATTTTGAGTATCACGTTTTTTTGCTACTTTCTGGGGCACACAGATTTTAGTAATGGCATTTTTGGCATCTATTTGTTCGATGCAACCTCATCTTTTATATTTTATCAAGTAATTGGGGATTATATTTTGTTTGTGTGTACTAAAATTTATTTGAGTGTGTTTTTTTACTGAAAATATAGATTTGATAAACAGTAGTTTAAATATTGTGTGATCTAAAAAAAACTGCATCCACCACCATTTTATTCTACAGGGTCTGGTTTCAGGAAATATATAACCTTATGAGGTTTTAGGTGCGTTTTAATTTAAAAAAAAAACGTGCATTTTAGTATTTGTGCACAAAATAGAAAAAAAGTCTGCAACAGTGAAAATGTTAGGGATGTAAAGTTGGAAAATGATCATGGGAGTTAGTGGTTGATATGCAATAACTAGGCAGAAAGATTAAAAGAAATACTGTACATAAATGTAGTGTTACCTTCAGTATTTTTCAGAAGCAGACTCCATTATACTGTATATGGATTTGTCTTTGTGTGTTAGTTCCTATTTGTGGAAAGAAACAAAGTCAGATTGGCTGGAATATAATTATAGAACCGAGGCTTTAAGCATAAGTAAAATATACTAAACTGGAAACCTGTAAGGGCTTTTAACCACTTCAGCCCCGGAAGACTTTACCCCCTTCCTGACCAGAGTACTTTTTGCGATTCGGCACTGCATCCCTTTAACTGACAATTGCGCGGTCGTGTGACGTTGCACCCAAACAAAATTGACGTACTTTTTTGCCACAGATAATGCTTTCTTTTGGTGGTATTTGATCACCTCTGCGGTTTTTATTTTTTGCTCTATAAACAAAAAAAGAGCGACAATTTTGAAAAAAACGCAATTTTTTTACTTTTTGCTATAATAAATATCCCCCAAAAATATATGAAAAAACAATCTTTTTCTTCAGTTTATTTTTGGTAAAAAAAAAAAAAAAATCGCAATAAGCGTATTTTGATTGGTTTGCGCAAAAGTTACAGTGTCTACAAAATAGGGGATAGTTTTATGGCAATTTTATTATTAATTTTTTTTACTGCGATTTTTATCGTGACTGCGACATTATGGCACATCAGACAATTTTGACACATTTTTGGGACCACTGGCATTTATACAGCGATCAGTGCTATAAGAATGCACCGATTACTGTTTAAATGTCACTGGCAGGGAAGGGGTTAACACTAGGCTGCGATCAAGGGGTTATTTGTGTTCCCTCTCTGTGTTCTAACTGAAGGGGGGAGGGGACTGTCTAGGGGAGATGACAGATGGCTGTTCATACTCTGTATGAACAGACGATCAGTCTCTTCTCCCCTCAGAGAACCGGAAACTGTGTGTTTACACACACACACACACACAGATCCCGGTTCTCGGTGTGTCACCAGCGACCTCCGGGCACTCGCATCAGCTCCAGGGGCGAGACGCGGGCGCCCCTAGTGGCCACAGGGCGAAGCGATGTTACATAATGTCATTTCGCCAAGCCGTGCCATTCTGCCACAGTGAAACTGTGGTGGCTGGTCGGCAAGTGGTTAAAGCGTCGCCTATGGAGATTTTCGGGGACCAACGTATGGCGCCATTACACGGGCATACGCAATTTTAAAGCTTAACATGTTTGGTATCCGTTTACTTGGCGTAACATCATCTTTTACATTTTACCAAACAAATACATTAAAATTAATTAAAGTGTATTTTTTCCCAAAAATTTGCATTTGAAAAACTGTTGTGCAAATACCATGTGATAGAAAAATTAACAACACCCACTATTTTATTCTCTAGGGCATCTGCTTAAAAAATATATAATGATTGGGGGTTCTAAGTGGTTTGTTAGAAAAAAAATGTTTGTTTTGTTTACATGTAGGAGAGGAATGTCCAGACTGGTCCAGACTGGAAGTGGTTAACTTGCAAGGTTCTGTTACAACCTGTTATGGTGTTCAAGACTGGTTAACCACCTGTTGTTGATTCAATTAGCTACACACCTAGCCAGGCTTTCTCCCTCCATATTTAAGCTTGGTTCATTGCTGTAGGCTTTGCCTTAGTGACAGCTAATGTTTTTAGTGCCAAGTCCCAAGAAGTTTCCTAGTCTACCCCAGTGTTTTCTTGCAGAGTCGATTTCTAGTATCCTCTGTGTTTCCCAGTGGAGAAGTTTAATAGTGTCCCTAGCTTCCTGAGAATATTAATTGTGATCTCAAGATTCCTTTGTATCTAGGGTTGCCACAGTCACCTACTTGTATCCTTGCTATCCTGAGAAGATTCCAGGTGACCCTATACCCCTAGTGTTTTATCTTCTGACAGACTTCTAGTGACCCTGATATTTCTAGCAATCTTATAGCTTGATTATCCTTGTTTCTATTGTATGTAATTGTCTCCCAGTGTACTCTCTGTACCCCAGTGTCCTCCAGCCTGTGCCCATTGATTGTTTTCCTTGTGTAGCTTTGACAGCTCTCATCATTCCTGCACCTCTGTGATCTCTTGTGAGTTTCAGCCTGTCCTTCATTAGCACCACCTGTGTCTACTGTCTGCTTTAGTTTTTCTAGAAGTTTCCTGCTTGGTGTACATGCACACCACTACCTGATTCTAGAGATTCCTGTTAAGTCTCCTTGCTTTCACTAAAGACTCGTACAAACAATCGGATTGTTGGCCAACAAAACTGTGGACATTTGTCCGAAGAGCGTTGGCCCAAACTTGTCTTGCATACACATGGCCACACAATTGTTGATCAACAATTACGAACATAGTGACACACTACGTTGTTTTTCAGCTCTTTAGCGCCACCCTTTGGGCTCCTTCTGCTAATTTCGTGTTAGTAGAAGTTTGGTGAGTGTTGATTAACACTTTTCATTTCGCACTTTTCAGTTCGTTTCTGCACAGCTGTTCGTCAACCAGCCATGTTGCAGAATCGGAGGAGTTAACGTGTTATTTATTATTGGCCTTGGAGTTATTGCTTTGACATTATTTTTTTGGTTGAATAATGATTTGATTTGGTATATTTTCTATATTTTTGGATGCATAGAATGCACTTTTTGGTTAAGTTCTTTTGGCAGATAGCATGTCTAATTTTATTTGTTTTCTTTTTTTAATGCACAATTAAAAATTGTGGAGAATAATACTTGGCTATGTGTTTTGCTTCAAATGACAGTTTGGGAGTAGTCAGTTACATTTAAAAAAATACAATGTAAAATTAACAAGGGACACCAACATAGTTGTATCTTTGATCTTAAAAACTACGGGATAATGGTGTTGTGGTAACTTGCCCCAAAAAAAACAAAAAAAAAACAAGCATAATAATATTATTCTTGATATCAGAAAAAAAAAAGCCTTTGAAAATTTGTTTGCAATAACTCCATCAGTATCACCAGCAAAGCAGCTTCATTATTATCCCATTAAAGAAGAAGAGAATTGTGCGCTGCATTTCGAGATTTCATAATTTGCCACGTCACGAATGTTAATTCTCCATTACGAACTCTAGTTTACAAGACCGACCGCTTCTGGCTCGTCCTTGCTTCTGAGCATGCGTGTTTGTACTTTGGACTTTTGTCCGACGGACTTGTGTACACACACTCGGAAAATCTGACAACAGACATTTGTTCTGGGAAAATTTTAAAACATGCTATCCAATATTTGTCCATGGAAAGTTGCCCAACAATTGTCTGATGGAGCGTACAAAAGGGTGGATTTTCTGCCAACAGCCTGTCATCACACATTTCCCCTCGGAAAACCTGATTGTGTGTATGAGGCTTTATAGTTGTGCTGTGTGTCTCTGTGCTCCTGTTCCCAGTGTCTGTGTGTTTTCAAGCACACTTGCCAGTTTGGGCTGTACTCCCTACTGTTCTGTGCCCTCAGTGCTGCAAGAGATTTTTATCTGCTTATCAGCCCTAAAGCCAGCCATGGCAGGGTAAATGTACCCAAGTTGATAGATCAACTTGGGTACAACCAGCCTGCTGGATTTTACATTGAATTGAATTTTACATTCGGTTATTGCTAGCGGATGTTATAGCCTTAACCGCTTGGCATCCGCGCTATAGCCGAATGACGGCTACAGCGCGGACCTGAATTCCCGGGAGGCCGTCATATGACGTCCTCCCCTGTGCACATGCCCTGCGCGCGCCCTGCAGGGCGCGTGTGGAGCGCGCTGTGATCACCGAGTCACTGAGATTCGGGTGATCACCGATCTGTGTAAGGGGCCGGTCCCGGCCCCTTACCATGTGATCAGCTGTCAGCCAATGACAGCTGATCACATGATCAAAACAAAAGCTCTGTGATCATTTTTTTTTTCTCCTCGCGCTGACAGTGCGAGGAGAAAAAAAAGCCGATCACCGGCTCAGCAGCAAGGGACATCGGTCCCGAAGAGGAGGAGGCAATAATGCCTCATATGTGCCTCAATTGTGCCAACAGTGCCCACTGACAGTGCAACCTGACATTGCCACATCACAGTGCCCACAGTGCCCACCAGTGCCACGTATCAATGCCCATAAGTGCCACCTATCAATGCCTACAAGTGCCACCTATCAATGCCCACCATTGCCACCTAACAATGCCCACCAGTGGTGCCAATCAGTGCCACCTAGCAGTGTACAAGATCAGTGCCCATTATTGCCACCAATCAGTGCCCATCACTGCCACCCATCAGTGCCCATCACTGCCACCTATCAGTGCCCATTGGTGCCGCCTCATCAGCGTACATCAATGAAGGAGAAAAATTACCCTTTTAAAAAATTTTATAACAAAATATAAAAAAAATAATTTTTTTTTTTAAAATTCGGACTTTTTAAATTTTTTTAACAAAAAATAAAAACCGCAGAGGTGATCAAATGCCACCAAAAGAAAGCTCTATTTGTGGGGAAAAAATGATAAAAATTTCATTTGGGTACAGTGTTGCATGACCGCGCAATTGTCATTCAAAGTGCGACAGCGCTGAAAGCTGAAAATTGGTCTGGATAGGAGGGGGGTTTAAGTGCCCAGTAAGCAATAATCTCTGTGTTCTCCAGGAGGGGGCGGCTTTCCCCACTCCCTTGCCGGAAGAAGACAATGGCTCAGTGGTGAGGGATTCCTCTGCCAACACTACCTGTGTTGGTGGGGGAATTAAGCAAATTTCTTTGTTGCAGGAAACAAATCTGCTCCATCTATGGCCGGCCTTAGTTACCAGTAGCTGACTGCTCAGGTGGGTTCAAGAACTGCAACCTGGGGATCACCTGTAGTGCAACCTATCTCCACCTTCAGGATTTCTGGAGAAGACCAGGTGGTTTCTTAGACTCTGTGCCTTGGCTCTTTCAAGGGCCCTCACCTTTGTTGTGTGTGCAGGCAGGCTATGTTCTTCCCCATCAGTACCAACAGTTATCCTTCCTGTCCCAGACTCATTAGGTACCTCAACTCTATCCTGTGCATCTCCATTCTCTGGGACCCCTGTGCTCTTCTATGTATCTCAATAACATTGTTACCTTCTGTGTTCCTGTAACCTCAGCTTGCATCCCACTACTGCTACATCCCACACTCTTGGCTCTCTGTGAGCCCTGCGTGCCAGGTACACGCTATCAGTTTATTTGTTCAACCCAGCGGGCTGAACGAGAAAAAACTGAAGAGCTTGGAAGGAGATCCTGTACCAACAATTCGATGTTAGTACAGATATCTCCTCCCCTGAGCTATTTTGTCCCCACCAGAACACACCGGTCAGGGCTCTCAGCCACTGACAATCAGCAGACCTTTTTCGGTCATGCCCATTTAACAGAAGCTGGACGTTCGGCCGGCTTCTGTCCGACCGACTGCTGTACACACGGTCCAAATGTCAGCCAGTTTCTACTGAACCGCCCGATATTCAACCTGTATGTACGGCCCTTAAGACCAGCAGACTCTATAGTCTTGCCATTCCTGTGAGTCCTATATTCTGTGCTTTCCAATCCCTGTAGCAAGTCACCTGTAGTCTGTGCGGGTGTGCTCTTTCTGAGCATACCACTATCCAGTGCACAGGCTGTACGAAGGGTCCACAAATCCAACCATATGTGATGGCCCCTTTCTTGACAGCTGTAGTACATCCGGGGCCTCAACAATTCTACATGCACTGTGATAGCAACCACAAACCCACTGTAGTACAAATAATAGCATACAGATTCAAATTAAAAAAATTAAAATGTACCTCATAGTTCGATTCTTGACTTGATTTCCCCTGCACAAAAGACACATATCAAATCAAAGATGGAAGCCCAAGTTATTCGTAGTTATTAGTATAAGTGTTGGCATTTTGTTTAGCATGCAAATGCTTATAAGAGAGTAATGCCTGTGTCTTCAGCTCCATCTGGAGGCCAAAACATGATATCATTTTCTAAAACACCTCAATGAGAAAACTATACTGCATTTTGGTGACAATATAGAGCTGAAGATACAGGAATTATTCTCCAACAAAAATGGCTTGACTATTCGTTGAGGCTGGCTTCACAACGCAGAACGCTCTGGCTCACAACAGGAGTCGGTACGTCTCCATTCACTGGTTCAGGCCTGATTTCAGCCCAAATTTGTGGCTGAATTCAGACCTGAAACGGACCAAAAGATGCACAGGACTCCTGTACAATTTGGGAGACCTAATTCACAATAGTGTGAACCCAGCCTCAGAGTGCAAGAATGCTTCTGATATTTGTGCAATGAATATTTCAGAAAAAGACACCCAAATGTATGGCCTGGTATTAGTATAGCAAGCCTTGGATATGGACTGAACTAGAATTTGGTCTGAATGGGCAAAGTATATTGGGCCAAACTGGCAAACTAGATAGTGTTCACCTGCCTTCTGAGCAGAACTTCCAGGAAGTGATAGATATAGTAGCGATATTACTACTACTATCATTACACACTTCCAAAGAAATCAAATGAAAAAATATATAAAAGGTGGCAATAAGCACCAAAAATTCTTTTAAATGAAGCCTCTAGTTCTTCCAGCACAGGTGCTCAATGGAAAGGTGACAACTCACCACAGGTGTTTGACCACTTTTTAAGGTAGGTCAAATTGCGCATTTGGAATAACAAATTGATTCCCAACACCACTCCGCTCCAATGGACCCTCTGGATGAAGCTGGGGCATAAAAATTGACTCCACAGGAGACGAGAGAGTAAGTCACCCCACACCAGGCTTTACCCCTATGAGCGGGACGCAGAATGCACACTACCTTATTAGGAACCAGCCAGATTTGCACACAATGTTTTCCCTAGTGCCAGACAGGCACTTTTACATGTGAGTGCAACCTATTACTTTGTCATTGCTTTTACATTTTATTAAATATACTACACTATGAGACTTTTTATGCCCTAGCTTCATGCGGAGGGTCCATTGGAGCGGAGTGGTGTTGGCAGTGGGAATCAATTTGTTATTCCAAATGCGCAATTTGACCTGCCTTAAAAAGTGGTAAAACACCTGTGGTGAGTTGCCACCTTTCCATTGAGCACCTGTGGTGGAAGAACTAGAAGCTTCATTTAAAAGCATGTTTTGGTGTTGGGAACACTATCACTAATGGACTTTTTAGCTTGCTATATGTTCAACAATATATGTGTTTTTTTTGCAGTTATATATGTTCATGATTTTGGTTCATGATATATACTGTATATTCACTTGTATATGCTTAGCGCCACCTTTTATATATTTTAAAAATAAAAATGATATATCTGCGCTAAGTGATAAATGAATTAAACAATGTGAAAAATTTGTCAATTAATGACCTGCAGCTAAGCACTATAACCCAGATACAGGGCACAAAAAATAAAAATGCAAAAAATAAAGTGGAGGGCTAGGTATAAACACAAGATGATCCTGTGAAAAAAAGCATATATGAAAGTAAATATATCACTGTATTATTAAAGTGCAATATGACCATAAACATTAAATAGCATAAATTCAAATAAAGTGCAACTATACAGTGCACATATGATGAATTGTATTATACGCAACCAAAATATTTAGTTTTAGTGCGATCCCATGCGACAAATGCAATATGAAAACAGTCACATAAAAAACGCACAAAAGTGCAAACAATATGCAAATTGTAAAGTGCAACACTAAGTTTGGGCACAAAAAGACTCTGTGCATGAGAACATACTGTATGTGAAGAAAATATAACACAATAATAAATATATAATGTGACCATAATCTTAAGTAGCATAAATTCAATTCATTTTATTTATTTTTCCAACATTTTTGTGACTTGTTCACCTTCAAGGGGCAGCTTCATTTGCATATTCCTCATTCATAGGGCGCCAATTCTAGGTACCCAATCACTTTACAAAGAAATAAAATACTGGCATTTTTTGACTGCATGGGAGGTGCAGTAAGCATTCTGTACTTATGTTCCAGTATCACAAAGAAACATTCTCATATAATTAGATTATCAAATAAAGCAATGAAAATGGGCTAATACTGCTGGGATCTGGAGGAAAAACAAAAATATTGAGCAGGTTTCCCTTTTTTTCTATGCTGATTCACCACTTATTGAGAAACTTCTCTATAATGTTAAATGCTGTGAAAATCTCATCTGTATCTTCACCCAGTAGATTCCACCTATAGAGTGAATGGATTTCTTTGATTCTCCTGGGGATTAATTATGGGAACTGGAGCATAGGATTCTAGGGATTTCCATGGTTCAGTCCTCTTAGGCTGGCCGTACATTGTACAATTTTCTTGTAAAATTTTCCTTTAGATTTACCAAAAACATATAATATGAGGTCAAACCTAAACACTTTCATATTGTATGCAATCAGGCAGGACCTTCTACTACATAGTTGAAGGTAAATCTAAAGGAATTTGAATGTGTGTATGGCCAGAAAATTGTATAATATATGGCCAGCCTTACTCTAACTGGTTTTTTTAATCTATTCAAAGACAGTATTGTAACAAGAGATGAGTGTTCCTTTAAGTGGGGTACACACTATAAGAAAATCGGGCATACGATCGTCTGATTTTCCTCGTTTCACAGTAGATCGGAACCGATGAACGAAAATTTGTACAAAAATCCCCGTATGACAAGGGTTTTTTTTTGTTATTGTTTATTGTTTCTGATCATGCGCAGTCTTTCCTTACTGATTCTTGTATAAAAATTATACAAAAATGGTACACATTAACCAGCCCTGGAAGAATTTACCCCCTTCCTGACTAGGCCATTTTTTTGCGATACGGCACGGCATAGATTTAACTGACAATTTCGCGGTCGTGCGACGTACCCAAACAAAATTTACGTCCTTTTTTCCCCACAAATAGAGCATTCTTTTGGTGGTATTTGATCACCTCTGTGTTTTTTTATTTTTTGCGCTATAAACAAAAGAAGAGCAACAATTTTGAAAAAAACACAGTATTTTTTACTTTTTGCTATAATAAATATCCCAAAATAATAAAAAAAAAATTCTTCATCAGTTTAGGCCAATATTCTTCTACATATTTTTGGTAAAAAAAAATCGCAATAGGCCTATACTGATTGGTTTGCAAAAAGTAATAGCGTCTACAAACTATGGGATAGATTTAGGGACTTTTATTATCCTTTATTGTTTTTACTGGTAATAGCGGCGAGCTGCGTTTTTTAGCAGGACTGTGACATTGTGGCGGACAAATCTGACCCTAAATGACACTTTTTGGAGACCAGTGACATTATTACATTGATCAGTGCTATAAAAATGCAGTGATCAATGTATAAATGATACTGGCAGGGAAGGGGTTAACACTAGGGGGTGATCAAGGGGTTAAATGTGTTCCCTCAGTGTGTTCTAACTCTAGGGGGGATGGGCTGCCAGGGACATGACAGAGATCACTGTTCCCGATCACTGAGTACAGCAGATCTGACATGTCCCCTGTCAGAATGGGGATCCACCTTATTTACAAATGCAGATCCCTGTTCTGCCTCTGTATACAGCAATCACGGGTGGCCAGTGGACATCGAGTCCGCCGGACCCGCAGGCTCGCACCCGCGGCGTGCAGTGGGCGCCGGCAATCTCACATGCACGGACCAACGTACGGGTGTGTCGGTTCGTGCAGGAGAGCTGACCTGCCGCCGTATATGTGCGGTGGCTGGTCGGCAAGTGGTTAACCTAAAATTTTGTTACACATGATAAAAATGAATTAATTACCTGAGTTCCTGGCATAGTCCTTTCATAGGTATGTTGTTCAGGAACATGTGCATTCTCATACACTGTACTGCTTGGAGTTTCTTAAAAAGATACAATGCAAGTGGTGTAAAAGCATTGTTTTTAAACACAATAAGATACAATTATAGATAGAATTTTTTTTTAAAAAACACAACAAATAAGACCATCTAATAAAATCAATAAGATAACATATTACCATATTTATCGGCGTATAACACGCACATTCATTTTAAGAGGAAAGTTTCAGGAAAAAACTAAAATTTTAAATAAGGAACTTTGAAGCAAAATAAGGGTCAGTGCCCATCTGCAGCCTCACAAGTGCCATCAATGCAGCCTCATCAGTCCACATTAGGGATGAGCTTCGTGTTCGACTCGAACATCGTCTGTTCGCCGAATTGCGAACGATATGGGCCGTTCGCGCCAAATTCGTGTGGCGCGTCACGGCCCATAATTCACTTCGGCATCGCAGTGCATTGCTGGCTGATGATTGGCCAAGCATGCACTATGACCCTCATGCTTGGCCAATCACAGTGCCGTCTGAACAGAGAGCCGTAATTGGCCAAAGCCAAGGAGGCTTTGGCCAATTATGGCTTAGGGAATTTAGTACACGCCCCACAACATATAAGGCCACCTGCACGGCGGCCCTGTGTAGTGTGTGTTCCGGCGTTCATTGAGAGAGAGAGAGACAGACAGTGACATTTGATTTGAGTTAGATTAGGCAGAACAGTCAGTCAGTTTAGCTGCACTTACAGTGTATTGTGTATATATATGCATCCCAGGTGTTGCATATATATATATACACTGTATTCAGTTTAGCTAGATCCGTTCCTGTTATCTTCCTACTGACAGGCAGGCTTGTCTTGTTACAGTATTTACAGCTACCTGGAGAAAATTGCTGGTCTTCTTTTGATCCTATTAGTACCACAGTCAGGCAGCTAGACTATTTACAATTAGTGCAGTGCATCCTCCTCACAGTGTTCAGCTAAAACTACAAGTTGGTGTAGTGAGACCTCTGCACAGTGTTTATCTCAAGCTACAAGTTAGTGCAGTGCGTCCTGCTCACAGTGTTCAGCTAAAACTATAAGTTAGTGCTGTGCGTCCTGCTCACAGTGTTCAGCTAAAACTACAAGTTAGTGCTGTGCGTCCTGCTCACAGTGTTCAACTAAACCTACAAGTTGGTGTAGTGAGACCTCTGCACAGTGTTCATCTAAAGCTACAAGTTAGTGCAGTGCGTCCTGCTCACAGTGTTCAGCAAAAACTACAAGTTAGTGCTGTCCGTCCTGCTCACAGTGTTCAGCTAAAAATACAAGTTAGTGCTGTGCGTCCTGCTCACAGTGTTCAGCTAAACCTACAAGTTGGTGCAGTGCGTCCTGCTCACAGTGTTCAGCTAAAACTACAAGTTAGTGCTGTGCGTCCTGCTCACAGTGTTCAGCTAAAACTACAAGTTGGTGTAGTGAGACCTCTGCACAGTGTTCATCTAAAGCTACAAGTTAGTGCAGTGCGTCCTGCTCACAGTGTTCAGCTAAAACTACAAGTTAGTGCTGTGCGTCCTGCTCACAGTGTTCAGCTAAAAATACAAGTTAGTGCTGTGCGTCCTGCTCACAGTGTTCAGCTAAACCTACAAGTTGGTGCAGTGCATCCTGCTCGCAGTGTTCAGCTAAAACTACAAGTTAGTGCAGTGCGTCCTCCTCACAGTGTTCAGCTAAAACTACAAGTTAGTGCTGTGCGTCCTGCTCACAGTGTTCAGCTAAAAATACAAGTTAGTGCTGTGCGTCCTGCTCACAGTGTTCAGCTAAACCTACAAGTTGGTGCAGTGCGTCCTGCTCACAGTGTTCAGCTAAAACTACAAGTTAGTGCTGTGCGTCCTGCTCACAGTGTTCAGCTAAAACTACAAGTTGGTGTAGTGAGACCTCTGCACAGTGTTCATCTAAAGCTACAAGTTACTGCAGTGCATCCAGCTCACAGTGTTTAGCTAAAACTATAAGTTAGTGCTTTGCGTCCTGCTCACAGTGTTCAGCTAAAACTACAAGTTAGTGCTGTGCGTCCTGCTGACAGTGTTCAGCTAAACCTACAAGTTGGTGTAGTGAGACCTCTGCACAGTGTTCATCTAAAGCTACAAGTTAGTGCAGTGCGTCCTGCTCACAGTGTTCAGCTAAAACTACAAGTTGGTGTAGTGAGATCTCTGCACAGTGTTCATCTCAAGCTACAAGTTAGTGCAGTGCGTCCTGCTCACAGTGTTCAGCTAAAACTATAAGTTAGTGCTGTGCGTCCTGCTCACAGTGTTCAGCTAAAACTACAAGTTAGTGTGGTGCGTCCACCTCACAGTGTTATTTTTTGCGAGCTCTGCACAGTGTTCACCTAAAGCTACCTGTAGAAGGTTGGTGGTGTTTTCCTGATCCTATCACTACCGCAGGCAGCTAAAAAAGCTACAAGTTAGTTTTTTGCGAGCTCTGCACAGTGTTCAGCTAAAGCTACCTGTAGAAGGTTGGTGGTGTTCTCATACTACAGGCAGGCAGTTGATTTTGCTAGCTGCAGTATCAGTACATATATATATATATATATATATATATATATATATATATATATATATATATCCCTGCTTAGTGCAGCTACAGGCCATTAGTATGTCTGGAAGGCCAAGAAGGAGAGGCAGACAGTCACAAGCCAATAAGAGAGGGCAAGCAGGCTCTGTGTCTAGTGCTGGTCGTGGAGACGGTGCATCCTCATCAGCACGTGGCCGTGGGACACACTTGGCCTTTTTTTCGGCAGCTGGCCGTGTTGAGCCGCAACATGCGGAAGACTTGGTCGAGTGGATGACCAAGCCGTCCTCATCCTCCTCATCCTCTCTCACCCATGCCCAGGGTACTTTGTCTGGCAAAGCAGCGGCCTCTTCCCTCGGCTCAATGTCATCAGTGACTCCTTCCCTAGCCCCACTATGTCCTTCTGAGGAGTCCCTCGAACTGTTTGACCACAGTGTTGGGTACATGCTCCAGGAGGATGCCCAGCATTTGGAAGGCTCTGATGATGATACTGAGCTTGATGAAGGCAGTAACATGAGCACAAACAGAGGGGGTGCCCAAGAAGGACAGCAATCTGGCAGTCATGCTCCCCCTGCTGCAGAATACTGCCAGGTTTGCTCCAGTGATGAGGAGGGAGGGGATGATGAGGTCACTGACTCAACGTGGGTGCCTGATAGGAGAGAGGAGGAGGAGGAGGAGGCGGCACATCACCAACGAGGCAGGATGCCCTCCAGGGGCCAGCCTAAGGGCAGCACATTGACTGCATCACACCCCAAAGCTCCACATGTGCAGGGCGCTGCAGTCTCTGTGCGTTATTCAAAAAGTTCTTTGGTATGGGCCTTTTTTGAGACGAGTGCATCAGATCGCACCGCTGCTATTTGCAACATATATCTCAAGCGTATCTCGCGTGGCCAAAACATCTCCCGCTTGGGTACCACATGCTTGACCAGACATATGTTGACCTGCCATGCAGTTCGTTGGCAAGCGTATCTAAAAGACCCACACCAAAGAACAAAGAGGACCTCTCCTTGCTCCTCATCAGCTGAGATTTCCAACCCCACTAGACTTTCAGTCCTCTCTGAGACCTGCACTGAGAGGAATGAAGGTGTAGAATTAGGTGTGTCACAGCCAAGTACTTGTGGGCAATCTGCTTTTGGTACACCGACGTCAGATTGTACCAGGCAAATTTCCCTGCCCCAGCTGCTGCACCGCCGAAAGAAGTTTGCTCCCAGCCATCCACATGCCCAGCGGTTGAATGCTAGCTTGGCAAAATTGCTAGCACTTCAACTGCTGCCTTTTCAGTTGGTAGACTCTGCCCCCTTCCGTGAGTTTGTGGAATGTGCGGTTCCTCAGTGGCAGGTACCCAAACGCCACTTTTTCTCACAGAAGGCGATTCCGGCTCTCTACCAGCATGTGGAAGGCAATGTCCATGCCTCGCTGGACAGGGCGGTCAGCGGTAAGGTGCATATTACCGCTGACTCATGGTCCAGCAGGCATGGACAGGGACGTTACCTAAGTTTCACGGCGCATTGGGTGACTCTGCTGGCAGCTGGGAAGGATGCAGGACAAGGTGCAGTAGTGTTGGAGGTTGTTCCGCTACCACGCCTCCAAAATGCTAATGATTGTGGCACACCTCTCTCCTCCACCCCCTCCTCTTCTTCTTCCTCCATGGCCTCTTCCTGTGCTTTGTCCTCGGAACCAGCGGTGCTCCGTAGCTGTTCAAGGGGCTACGCAAGTACGCATGCCAAAAGATGCCATGCGGTGCTTGAGCTGGTGTGCTTGGGGGACAGGAGCCACACTGGGGCAGAGTTCTCTCAGCTCTGCAGGGGCAGGTTCAGAGGTGGTTGACGCCATGCCAACTTAAGGCAGGAATGGTGGTTTGCGACAATGGCACCAACCTCCTCTCTGCCCTCCGACAGGGACAAATGACCCATGTGCCCTGTTTGGCTCACGTCCTTAACTTGGTGGTGCAGCGGTTCTTGGGCAGGTACCCGGGCTTACAGGATGTCCTGAGGCAGGCCAGGAAAGTCTGTGTGCATTTCCGCCAGTCATATAATGCCAGTGCTCGGCTGACGGACCTCCAAAAGGAGTTTAACCTGCCCAAGAACCGCCTAGTCTGTGACATGCCCACCAGGTGGAACTCAACGTTGGCCATGCTGCAGCGGCTGCACACGCAGCAGAGGACCATCAATGAGTACCTGTGCGACTATGGCACCAGGACAGGGTCAGGGGAGCTTGTTTTTTTTTTCCCCACGCCAGTGGGCCATGATCAGGGATGCATGCACTGTCCTGTCACCATTTGAGGAGGCCAGGAGGATGGTGAGCAGTGACAGTGCATGCATCAGTGACACTGTCCCCCTTGTCCACCTGTTGGAGCACACGCTGCATGGAATAATGGAAAAGGCACTTGAGGCAGAACAGAGACAGGAAGAGGAGGACTTCCTTAGCTCTCAAGGCCCCCTTTATCCAGACAGTGTTCCTGCTGGCCCGCCGATCACACAGGAAGAGGACGAGGAGGAGGAGGAGGAGGAAGATTGTGTCAGTATGGAGGTGGAGCCTGGCACTCAGCATCAGCAGCAGTCTTTAAGGGATCAGTCCCAAGAAACACATGGACTTGTACGTGGCTGGGAGGAGGTGGCTGCGGACCATGTCGTCCTTAGTGACCCAGAGGACTCCGGACCGAATGCCTCAGCAAACCTACGCTGCATGGCCTCCCTGATCCTGCAAAGCCTGCGTAAGGATCCTCGTATTCGTGGTATCAAGGAGAAGGACCAATACTGGCTGGCAACCCTCCTTGATCCACGTTACAAGGGTAAGGTTGCGGACCTTATCTTGCCATCGCAGAGGGAGCAGAGGATGAAACATCTTCGGGAGGCCTTGCAGAAAGGTCTGTGCAACGCGTTCCCAGAGACTGGGAGGTTACAAACTCCTGTTTCTGGACAACGTTTTGCTGAGGCTTCGGTTAGTCAAAGAAGGAGCGGTGAAGAAGGTGGCCTTCTGACCGATGCGTTCAGACAATTTTTTGGTCCGCAGCTCCAAGGTATGATCGGTTCCAGCAACCATCGCCAGCGTCTGTTTTACATGGTGCAGGAATACCTAGGGGCAAGATCAGACTTGGACACCTTTCCCACCGAAAATCCTCTGGGTTACTGAGTCTTGAGGATGGATCACTGGCCAGAGCTTGCACAGTATGCAATTGAGCTACTGGCCTGTCCTGCATCCAGAGTTCTTTCGGAACGCACATTCAGTGCTGCTGGAGGCGTGGTAACCGATCACAGGTGCGTCTGTCCACCGACTCGGTCGATCGACTGACCTTCATAAAAATGAATCAGTCTTGGATCACCACCAGCTACCAAGCACCTGATGCTGATGTAACCGAATATTTTTTTTTGAAATCTCAGATCCCTTCAAAGACTGCCTATGCTGATGCTGAGTGACTATCCCTGAGTAATTATCCTCTTCCTCCTCAATCATCACGCTGATAGCTTGTAAGAACATTTTTGGTTCTGGGCGCCACCACCAGTGCCTAAGGCACAATTTTTCTGCCCCTGTTTAATGGGGGCGTGTAATTACAATTTTTGATGCAATACTTTGCAGCAGGGCAAAACAAATGTCACAGGGGTGATAACCCTTCCCTATGTTTTCCAAAAAGCTTAAAAAAGATTTTTTGGCTGGAGCTAAACACGTTAAAAATGTACCCGTTCAAAATGACAAACAGATTCTACTTAACAACAAACCTACAGTCCCTGTCTTGTTTGCACCGCCTGTATACTGCTGTTCAGAGTATATAGGGCCTGGTGGCCCCACACCTTTCCTTATTTTAATTTGGGAGCGGGGTTCCCCTTAATATCCATACAAGACCCAAAGGGCCTGGTAATGGACTGGGGGGTACCTATGGTGTTTGTCTCACTGATTTTCATCCATATTGCCAGGACCGGACATTACATTAAACCCGCAAGCAGTTTTAAATGAGATTTTTTCCTTTAAAAATTACATTTGGTGCAGGGACTGTTCTAAACACGGGGGAAACACGCGCCACTTTACAGGCATACTATAGACACCCCCAGGTACGATATTTAAAGGAATATTTCACTTTTTTTTTTTTTACTTTAAGCATCATTAAAATCACTGCTCCCGAAAAAACGGCCGTTTTTAAAAGTTTTTTTTGCATTGATACATGTCCCCTGGGGTAGGACCCGGGTCCCCAAACCCTTTTTAGGACAATATAATGCAAATTGGCCTTTAAAATGAGCACTTTTGATTTCGACCGTTCGAGTCCCATAGACGTCAATGGGGTTCTAACGTTCGTGCGAACTTTCGGTCCGTTCGCAGGTTCTGGTGCGAACCGAACCGGGGGGTGTTCGGCTCATCCCTAGTCCACATCAATGCAGCCTCACTATTGCCATCAATGCAGCAGCCTCACCATTGCCATTAATGCAGCAGCCTCACCATTGCCATCAGTGAAGCCTGATCGATGCCTATCTGCAGCCTAAAGGGGGCAGGGAGGGGGGTGGGACGAGCACCGACAGATTACATACAGTGAGAATCTCCTATGATAGACAGAACAGTGGTCCAATGGCAGTCCAGGAGATGGGACTTCCTATTACAGAAGCCACCAAGTAAACAGGAGATTCTCACTGTATGTAATCTGATGGCGCTCGTCCCACCCCCCTCCCTGTCCCCTCCGAGGCAGCTAAAATTGAAGTATCAGCATGTAACACGCACGCGCTATTTGCACACAATTTTCAGGGAGAACAAGTGCATGTTATATGCCAATAAATACAGTATATAACCCAGTAGTTGCCCATGTGCTCAGCAAAGCATGAAGTACATATAGTCCATAAGATAAGGTGGCATTCATGGGGCTTGCAAGGTGAGCACTCAGTGATCAAGTTTATTTTCGATGTTTCAGCAAGGCACCAGCTCATCTTCCTAAAGACCAAGGAAGGTCCTGAGGAAGATGAGCTGCTGCCTTGTCAAAATAAAATGTCATCACCAAGTGTTCACCTTTTAAGTTCCGTCAGTGCTGCCTCATCATTTGGAATATATACTGTGCGTGTGTATGTTTATACAGACGTCCCCTGATGAAGTCAATGATGAAATTAGGGTGTAGTCAAATGGCCACCTATTCAGACGTATTACGCTCAACCTGAGTATCACCGCTACTGATACCATCTAGGAGCGGTGAGAGTGACACACGCATCTTGATGAATCCTTTTGTTTTATGCCTATATGAATTTTACCATTTGTAAGTGTAATTCTTGGGGTTTTTTTGGGAATAAACTTGCCAAACAGAATTAGACTATGAGATTGTTTTTCTCATATACTGTATATTAACGTAGTGGTCCCAAGTTGTTAAAGATTTTTTTAGGTTTGTACTTCAATGGCTGATCTTTTATAAATTAAAGTCATAATAAATAAAGACAAATGCTTTTTATTCAAAAGAAAATTCTGTGTTTTGTTGTACGTCTGTATTTGGCAGCTAATGTTCAAACCCAGATTTGAAGTGAAGATACTGTAGAACTCTTGCCATGTACACACAACCAGACTTTTCGACCGGACTGGTCCGATGGAACGAATCCGACGGACAATCCGACTGTGTGTGGGCTTCATCGGACCTGCAGCGGACTTTTTCTGTTGAAAATCATATGGACTTTAGATTTGGAACATGTTTCAAATCTTTCCGACGGACTCGAGTCTGGTTCGAAAAACCTGTTTGTCTGCATGCTAGTCCGCAAAAAAAAGGAAGCTAGGGCAGCTATTGGCTACTGGCTATGAACTTCCTTATTCTAGTCCCTTCGTACGTCATCACGTTCAAATCAATGGACAGTGTTGGGAAGTCCGGTCGTCCGAAAGTCCGTCGTAACTCCATTGAAAGTCCGCCAGAAAGACCGTCAGACCTTTGATGCTGAAAAGTCCACTCGTGTGTACGCGGCATTACACCATCATTTGAATACCTGCCCGATTTACCTTCTCTTCAATATGTTATTATTTAATACATATTTTCTCCCATGCTGATCTGATCAAAAATATGCAGTAATTGACATATTATGATGAACTTTACTCAAACAGGGATATAAGAAGAATACTATACTTCTTTTTGCCTTTAGAACAAAGTACACAATGACTTCAAGGATGAATATCCCACACACTGTGCCGAGGACAATTCCAGCAATTTCCCCACCGCCAAGTCCACTTCCAGAGGTCTGACATAG
Organism: Aquarana catesbeiana; assembly: GCF_042186555.1. Taxonomy (NCBI): domain Eukaryota; kingdom Metazoa; phylum Chordata; class Amphibia; order Anura; family Ranidae; genus Aquarana; species Aquarana catesbeiana. Next base: position 43,772,360 of record NC_133333.1, on the reverse strand, counting down.
TGCTGTAGCTGTAGGACAAACTAGGACAAATAGAGGGAAATGACAAGAGAAAAAGGTGAATTGGTGTTGTAACAAAACAACTGCCATTGAACAAAAAAAAAAAATAATAATAATAATAATAATAAAATAAAAGTGTATCTAAATCCAAATGATTAGACCAAATATGTGATAGACATGCTTCTGTAACATCAAAAAGTTTATTTTTTTTTGTGTCCTGATTTCAGTTAAATCATTCCAGCATATGTGTCCAGTGAAGAAGTAATAGATATTCTCCCAAGCAGTGGCAGCCCGTAATGCAGGGCACAGGGGCGCCGCCCCCCCTAGTCTACATGCGGGGCGCTGGACGCATGGATTCCAATGGGTTTTTTTTTTTTTAAAGCACGTGTGTTATGTGTTATAAAGTGTAAACATCTGAAGAATATATTACCGGAGAAACCATTTATTATTTATAAGAAAGCCACCACACTACGAGACCTAATTGTTAAAAATGTAGTAGACCCTCCTCCTACCAATTCATTTTCTTTTTTTAATGGAAAAGGTTTTTTTTCCGTGTAAATATTGCTTTGCATGCCAACGTTCTAGAAAATTTCAGAGTAAAAAAACTGACTTTGTAGCAACTAATACAGGACAAACACACCCAATCAAGGACTTTATTAGCTGCCACACAGAAGGGGTCATATATGTTTTGCAGTGTTCTTGTAACCTGCAATATGTAGGACAGACAAAAAGAGCCCTAAAAGTCAGAATAAAAGAGCATGTACAAAACATAATAAATAAGTTCCCCAAACACAATGTATCGAGACATTTTACAGAAGTTCATAATAGCAACCCAGCAGAACTGACTTTTTGGGGCATAGAACGTTATCATAAATCATGGAGAGGCAATCATAAAATTCGAAGCCTAAGCCAAAAAGAATCTCAGTGGATTCATAAAATGAATACTTTAGTGTCAAATGGGTTGAATATAGACTTCGATCTAAATTGTTTTATCAGTGACTATTGATTTACTGCTTTGCGATCCTATGATTTTATTTATTGCTAATTTTGCACTAACTCTTTGACCTATATTGTTTTATTAGCAATTGTTGATTCACTGTTTTGTCGTTATATATTTTTACCAATTGTAAACCTCGTGCCAATTTTCCGGTACATAGACCAGTTTTAATCTTTTAAAAATAATCTATAATCAATTTTTAGCTGAATCCAAGACCATCCAATTGATATACATTAGTGCTTACAGTTGTCTTCTCATTTAATTAGCCATTATTGATTGCATTATTTAATTTATCCATATGATGGCAGCGTCCTAATTAACTATCAGGTTTATTTATTACTAAGGTTTTATGACATACAGTATATTTTTAATGTTATGGATTAATTAATTATAGATTGATATTATTTGACTAGCATTATCCCATCCGGATTTAATAACACATCCTAAAATAGATATAAAAGAAAAAAACTTCTTATTTAATCCCTACGTTGGAGCATTTATTATGGGACTGCCCAGGACCCTTTGACCAATTACTCAGTGATACTTTCGTTTACCACCACAAGATGGCAGTATATATAGTAAATAATACATCGTATATATTTAAGTACATATTTCTGAACATCAGATATAATAATATACTTAACATTCAAGAATGAACTATCAATACTCGTTTAAAGTTCATATAAAGTCTGCACAGTATGCAAATATATACATTTTTTAGTTTTCAAACAGGGAAACACTAATCGAGCAATGATATATCATTTAGACTACACAAACATGGCGCTCGAACTACTTCCTGTTATGCACTATAAAAGAACGGAGGCTTTGACCAATCAGAATCCCTGATGAAGTCACGAGGTCACGTGACGCAACGCGTAGGATCCCGCTAGCCTACCACGTACAGCATCCGACGCTGATCCCGGATGCTGTTCCTGTGAACCGGAAGCTTTGCACCAGGTGACGGCGTTCCGCCGCCATCTTTTTCTGTCACATCTCCACACTGTATCCACAGTGTGTATGCCACTTTTTTATATATTTTTACTTAAATAAATTGATTTTTTTTAAAAACTTAATACACTATTGGAGGCCCCCCTCTTCTTCTTTCTCATTTTTTGCTGGAAAGACAAGGATGTAGAATTATCTTCATTTAGAAGCAGCCAAGGTGCCTTTCTTTCTCTTGGAACCAGAGGACATCACCTGGAAACCTAGAGGATAAACACCCCCAGACTACATACAGCAAGGCTTTATTTTAAGCCCCTTCAGGTAAGGGCAATGGGAGTACTTATATAGAGTGGATAAGCCCAGCCGTGAATTTTATTTTTTGGAATTATCACCACTAACAGTCACGTTTACACAGCTGTTTGATCACGTTATCACCTGGCTAGGAGTTTTGGAGCCAGTATTTTTCATTAGTTGACTTTTAATGGACACTTGTTTTGTTGTTTTATACTAATGGTTACACACAGATCACGTGACTATTAGTCATTTTTTACATTCATGTTTGATTATTATTGATGTAGATGTGTTTGCGTGAAATTCCTATTCACAATATTTACTTTATGGTGTTACAGTGTGCACTATTGATTTTGCAGCATCACTTTATAAGCTTTTTGATAGCTTTATCCACATTGGAACCTTTTTATTACTTGTTCATTTAGTAGCGCAGAGGTCCCAGTACATATTATAAAGTGTGTATAGATTTTTATTCTGAGTTTGTTCTCATTTGGCATGTTTAAAATCCCACTACTCTATTGTTTCAAAAATACCATAATATTCACTATTGTCTTCCTGAGTCTCCTCCTAGCCAATCAGGAAATGGGTCCTGATACGCATCACTCGATTGGATGAGAGGAGAAGCAATCCTATTGGCCGCCAAGGAGGAGGAGGGATTGAGACGCAGGGGGAAGCACCAGGTGGAGGAGACACTGCCTGGAGGAAGTGCTGCCCGTGATCTAGGTGGGGTAAGTGCGAGGCTGGTTACCGACCGGGGGGGGGTTGTCTGTGACCCGACTAACTGACCAACCGACCAACCAAATGGAGGGGGGTTTGATACCACCAGCCACCACTGCTCCAAAGTCAGAGTTGATGGGATTTTTCCACCATTCCACAGTCCCACTCACCATATTTGCAGTAGGATAAATGTGCACCAGGTAATGCAGCTGCTGGTAAACAGGCACCTTGGGGTTGATTTACTAAAATTGAAGAGTGAAAAATCTGGTGAAGCTCTGCATAGAAACCAATCAGCTTCCAGATATTTTTTCAAAGCTTAAAGGATAAGTTCAACTTTCGTTACATGTTACACCCATATTCATGGTGTAACATGTTACGAATGGACCGGCCCCTGCAGCCCCTGATTCCCAGATCTGGTAGCTAGCGAGGGTCTTCCATTCACAATGTCTGTGAATGGAAAACTACAAGATCCGGCAGCCTTTCCAGCTATCAACATTTAATTCTCGTTGTAGAACTACCACTGCGCTTTTTTTTTACACATTATGATTGCTTATACTAGTAAATTTCATTGGTATAAGCAACCATTTTAACTAAATCAAACTGGTTCATTCAGTGTCTTTTGTCGTGATTAGCTGTGATTGGTCAAAGCTAATCACATGGTACACATCGGCCGTGATCGACCCTTTCTGAACCATGTGATCACTGTGACCAATCACAGCTAACAACACAATTGCATACAATGGATGGCATGAAAGGAAGCCATCCATTGTTTACAATTGTCATGTGATCTGCTGTGATTGGTCAGGATTGCGTTGATTTCAAGCTTTGTGGTCCAACATAGATTTGTTGTACCTAGAATTTAGACAGGGAGGCGCATGCGCGGTAGCTCCAAGAACGGTCGCTCGTTCTGAGAGCTCCGCTCCACTCCGGCCTACATCCACCGCCACAGCCACAATAAGCGGCGGAACCAGCCCATCGGACCCCCTCCTCACCTCCCAGAGTCCTGGGGACCCCCTCGCATGATCGGGGGCTCAGCCAGACGGGACCTATCCCGATTCCTGGATCCCGGCCCGCGGATCGCGGCCTTCTCGAAAATGGCGGCCGCCGGCGCAACACGAGGCTCCACAAAGAATCCAGCGTCATCCCTGGAAGACTTCCCACCCCTGCCTTCACACAAAGACAGGATGAATCCTCCAACAGTGAGTAATCCCCAGGATGGGATATTTCCAACATCCCCCACAGACTCTTTAGGCTGCAGCCATATGGAAGTCCCCCCCTAACCCAGATGGAGGAGAGCAGCTCCACATCCAGCCCTCAGACTGTTCCCCCTGCTCCTATCCCCACAGACTTCGCAGCCCTCATGGACACCTTCTCTAATATGCTCTCAAGAGGGTTAGCACACAATGCCTCACAAATCACCACCACTATACAGGCAGACCTGCAGCAACTGGGCATAAGAATTGAAGCAATTGAATCTAAGACTGATCAAATCGCTGCAGTTGCCAACCAGAACACTGACAGGATCCAAGATTTACATGACCAACTGGACATGGCGTACTCAAAACTCGATGACCTCGAAAATAGGTCTCGTAGATACAATTTTAGGTTAAGAGGCCTTCCAGAATCGTTTAAGGACACAGATAAAATCGTTCGCTCTTTCATCAAACATTTGATTCCGGACATTCCAGACTACAGACTGGAATTAGATCGAGCACACAGGGCCTTGCTACCTCCACGCCAAGATGGCCTGCCCAGAGACATAGTGGTTAAATCCCACTTCTTCAGAGTTAAAGAACAAGTTATGCACAAAGCAAGGGAAACAGAAAATCTCTCCTTCCAAGGACACCCGATTCAAATTTTGGCGGATCTTTCCCCCTTCACGATACAGAGACGGAGATCCTTGAAGCCTCTCCTGAGCAGCCTATCACAAAAATCGATCGCCTACAGATGGTCGTTCCCTTTTCGCCTCAACTTTGCCTACTTAAATAAATCATATAGCTTCACGAACTTTGGAGACGGGGAACGGTTGCTGCTGCAACTGGGCCTTATTTCACACTCGCCGGCCCCACCTGCTGTTATGGATCCCAGTACACCTCAATCAGCGAAAAGACCACCACCCTCAAGTCCCATCCAACCCTTATGGCACAAGCAGCAAGCCAAGAGATCCAAAGATGGACGCCCCCCTTAAAGAACAGTCTACTATCAACAGAGCCATTTTTTTTCTCCCCAGGACCTCCTGCGGTAGTCTTCTGAAAATGGGACGCTGACTTCCTAAGCCCCCGTTTTCTCCTGGCAGAACCTTAGCCAGACTCTCTAAATTTTTTTTTTTTTTTTTTTCTCGATTCTGAGCCGTTTTCTTTTTGCTTCATTTTTCTCAGGACTCCTTTCAGTATGTTTTTTCATGGTTCTAATTTTGGTTTTATTTTTGGCGGTTTGGCCGGAGTGGCTGCACTTCGCCTCCACGAGTTTCGGAGTGGTATTTTCCCCCACTCGGAGACACCTCCATGACCCTATTTTTGGGGGGTTTTGTTCTGAGGGAAAACCTTGCAGGGGGCGACTACCCGCCTTTCCCTCCTGTAAGGGTTCTTGAATGTTATCCAGTTATAATTAGAATGTTTTCTTGGTTATGGCTTTTGTTTCATATTGCTTTTGACATGTCTTGTCTCTCCCTCTCAGGGTCAACCTTATACCATTTCCTCCCCTCCTCCTCTCACCTATCCCCGGAGTCACTCAGGACGGAGCCCGACAATGCAACTACAACCTGGAATCCCAAACTCTCAGGCTGTGAAGGCTTGGACGCAAGTACATTTCTTGAAGTCTCAGGTAGGCACTTATTGTGTGATGCGCTCATCCCCCCCTCTGATCCATGCATTCTGACACACTTATCCCTCCTCCCCCCCTCTGTATAGCCACGCACTATTTAACCACTACAAATCACAAAAAATCGCAATTCTTTTATTACAGGAAACTCACTTCCCATCCTCATACAATCCCTCCTTCTTACATGGTCACTACACTCAGTTTTTTCTTTCCAATGCAGACAATAATGCCCCGTACACACGGTCGGACTTTGTTCGGACATTCCGACAACAAAATCCTAGGATTTTTTCCGACGGATGTTGGCTCAAACTTGTTTTGCCTACACACGGTCGCACAAAGTTGTCGGAATTTCCGATCGACAACCACGCGGTCACGTACACCACGTACGACGAGACTAGAAAAGGCCGGTTCAGAACCAAGCGCGGCACCCTTTGGGCTCCTTTTGCTAATCTCGTGTTAGTAAAAGTTTGGTGAGAGACGATTCGCACTTTTTCAGACTCGTGGCTTTCAGATCGTTTTCTGCCGTTCAGTTTGTGCTTGTGGGTTTGTATTTGCTCTTCAGTGCGTGCAGTCAGTTCGTATCGGAGTTTTCTGTGCGATCTTGTCCTCTCGTTGCTGTTTTTTAGGTCGCTCTTCACAGGCCTTGCTGTTCTTCAGTGCGTTCTGTTACTTCGTTCTGAGCAGCCGACCGTTTTCTAGCCATGTTTCGTATGCGTACTCCTCGTACAGTTCGTGCTGTGCGGGGGCTTGGTGTTGGGGTCCTGACCTTGACACAAGTCCAGTCCATGAACAGGGTGGGGAGGAGTTCATGGACCAAGAATTGGTTGCTTCAGCGTGACCAGTTCTGTCATATGCCTTTGCTCCGTGAGATCCGTGAGAATAATCCTGATGATTTCAGGAACTTTCTCAGGATGACGGACCCCGTATTTCACCGTTTGTTGGCTTCGCTGACCCCCTATATCAGCAGGCAGGATACCTGCATGAGGCAAGCCATCACTCCGGAGCAGAGGTTGGTCGCTACCTTGTGGTATTTGGCCACAGGGAGAAGTCTGCAGGACCTCAAGTTCTCGACAGGCATCTCCCCCCAGGCTCTTCTTTGTGGACATTTACTGCTTGTGTTTGTTTTAGCTGACCCTGACAGAAATGTGTGGAGTGCAGAAAATGTCGTGATTGTGTAACCTTATACAAAGCACTGTTGGCTGTTATTTACTAAATGCAAAGACACTTTTCACTACAAGTGCACTTGCAACTGCACTGAAACTGCACTTGTAGTGCAAAGTGGATTTGCCCTTAGGAAATTACCCCCATTTTCTCATCAAACAACAATTACATCACCCCAAAAGTGTTGTAGCGTTGAGACAATAATCCACACATTCTTGATTAACAATCTTTTTAATACCAGCACAATCACATGTGCATTTACCAAAGGTTTTTCTGACAAACCAACATGTTTGTTGTATAACAATTTTTGTGGTGTCATTATCCAAAATCAAAATGTGCATTTTATAGAAAACAGGCCTGTGTAAAACCCACAAGAAAGACACAAATCTTGATCTTACAAAGTTCACATTTGGCAGAACTTGAAGGCAATATCAGGCATGAGTATTTAGGAACTGTGTTTGATATAGCGTTCAGATGGGGTGAAATCACCCCAGGAAAAGCCAAATTTGGAAGATGCACACAAATTTCCCAATGTCAACATGTGCTAGCTGCCATCACGGGGGATCAAGGGACGTGTTTTGGGGGAGAAAGCCCTTCCTCACCGCTACTTTATTATTGAGGAAGGGGTTGCACCCCCAAAACGCGTCCATTGATCTCCCGTGATGGCAGATAGCACATGTTGACACACTGTGTGCATCTTCCAAATTTGGCTTTGAGAAAAAATCACAAAAACATTTCGCACATTGTAGCAGACAAAAGAAGAAAGTGATTTTGAGGGGCTTTAAACTCGCCCCAAAACATCAATGATGTTTTTATATTTTGGAATAACATCATTGATGTTTTGCTGGATGTTTTCCAATTGTAAATTACACCCCATGATCTCCCCGATCAGGATCTGGGCACTTTCGGATGTGAAAGGATCTGGATCCACAACCTCACGATCACCTAAAAAGAGAGGAAACCCAAAATAAATTAGGTCTAAAAAAAATGCCGCCATCCATCTCTTATCTGAGCCTGTGGTTGCAGACACTCACCTGTTGTGGTGACTAGTTCCACCACATCTTCTTCCTCCTGCTCAGCTTGTGTTGGGGGGATTTCCCCTTCTTCCAGAGGGGGGGGGGGCTCTGGTCTCCTCGGATGAGGGGTGTCCTCCGAGTCTTTTCTCCCCTATGTAAAACAAAAATGGTATAATTAGCACACAGATATTTGATGGCAGAACTCTAAAGATGAAACATTGCTTGGAAGTGGGGTACAATTATCTATTTTAGCAGAGTTCCAAGATGTAGCTTTTTTAGTGTCCTTTGTCAAGCTGCAATACTTTACCTGTTTGGTACAAGCTTCACAGATGGAGACCCCCCTATAGTATACACTGGAGCACCTGTGTGGCCCCCCTAATAAAAAGGGTGTTCTGGGGTCCCACACTAGTGCTCCAGTGTCCAGATGTGAAAACAGCTGCTCAGTGTCCTCTCCTTACACACAATCTAGTTTGCATTTCATTCTAGTAACAAAGCCATCTACACAACCCAATTCTTTGAAGACAAGTATAGGGCCTCAAAATGGTGGCCAAATGCATATGGGCTAAACAATGGTATTTTATAGTCCGAAAAAAAAATGTGTGATCCGAACGAATAATGTGCCCATGAACATGAAAGTTGCCATTTTAAACTGTACAACAGTTCCTAAAAGCACATGGAGCAGCACGAACGTAATAAACACAAGAACAATAGGAACACAGCACAACTACTTACTTTTTTGCAGCACTCTCCGGATCTTTCTGTACTGCTCGTGTTCTCGTAATTTCAGGTCCGACCACCGCTTCCTGAGCTGATCTTTCGATCGTCGTACCCCGAATTTCCGGTGCAGACTCCTGACCACTTTCGCAATGATCTTGGCCTTTCGGACATTGGGGTTGGGGTAAGGCCCATACTTTCCATCATAGTCGGCCTTCTTCAGGATGTCCACCATTTCCAACATCTCCCCAAAGGACATATTTGAGTCCTTTAATCTCCTTCTGGATCGGGACGTTTCAGGCTCCGGCCTTTCCTCCCCCTCCTCCTCGTTGCTGTACTTAGCACGATCCTGCTGTCTATCCGCCATGTGCTCTTCCTCCACTGCGCCGAACAAAAAGGGGCGGGGAATAGAATAGAAAGAACGTCAGGGGCGGGCGGAGTTATACGCATGCGCAGTGTGTATAAATCGTAACGCGCGCGTCTTACGTACGATCTGTGAGCGGAGGAAGGAGCATCGGAGACGCCGATCGTGCTAACGAAGGTAGGATCTAAACTTGGGCCTATACTGCTTCGAAATTGAAGCCTATATTGTAACAAGATTAGGGGAGTTTGGCCTGACATTAGGCTTTGTCTTGTGTTGTGTCTTGCAGAGAAAATGGATGGGTTCAATGACCACAATTTCCTGCCCCTGTTTATTGACAAGTACAGAGAGCTGCCCTGTCTGTGGCAGGTCAGACACCCCCACTATAACCACAAACAGAAGAGGCAGGCAGCGCTGGAGAAACTGCTGGAGTTGGTGAAGCCGGTGGTCCCCACAGCAACCATCCCTTATTTAAAAGCTAAAATTGGTGGCCTGAGGAGCACATATCTGAGGGAGCGCAAGAAGGTCACAGATTCCCAGAGATCCGGAGCTGCAGCAGATGACATTTATGTCCCCAGGCTGTGGTACTATGAGAGACTGCGATTTCTGTCAGACCACACTGAAGTCAGGGAATCCCTCTCCACTCTTCCTTCCACGCTTCCTTCCATACCAACTGAGGCTTCCGATGTCCAACCTGGGCCTTCCAGCCAGGAAGAAGTGGAGGAGCCCAGCTGGAGTCAGGTATAGCATTCTTCTACAGATTTCTGGTCAATAAATAAATGATGTTTACTAGATGTTATTATTGATCACTAATTGCTGCTTGAAAGTGTTTTACATATCAATAGACAGTAGTGGGCACCCAAAATTGGGACAAGAATGCAAAATGCTGGGCTCAGAAGGATAGTCTGTTATATTTGTTAACATTGAATTTGCAGCAGTCAGGAGGTGAAAATTGTGTGTGATTGATGAAAACAATACTAAAACTATGTCCCTTTTTCATACACAGGAAGACCTCAGCCAGGAGGAGGCTGTGGAATGTGGCAGTCAGGAGGAGGCGGGGATTATTAGTGTCAGCCAGGAGGAGGCGGGGATTAGTGGCAGCCAGGAGGAGGCGGGGCTAAGTGTCAGCCAAGAGAAGCCTGGGACAAGTCGCAGCCTGACTGAGTCTCAGGTCCCTCCCCTCCGCCTGCCATATAAAAGGGCCAGGAAGGCCACTCCCAGTCCTGTGCAGGATTCAGCGTACAGGCTGATCCAGGAGGCTTCGGCGTCCCTCAGAGCCTTCCCCAGTCCTGAAGAGGCCTTTGCCTGCATGGCTGCCACCAAATTGCAGGGCATGCAGGAGGGCCAACGCAAGATTTCTGAGGACCTGATTTATAAAGTCCTTCGTAAGGGGGAGAGTGGGGAACTGACACCCAAGACGGATGTCATTGAGATGGACCATCATCCTCCTCCTCCTCCTCCTGCTGCCACAACTCCACCACCACAGCCAAAGGCTGGAAGGAAGCGTGGAAGGAAGACCAAAGAGTGATTGCCCTGGGTTCAGTCTGGTCTGACAGAAGCTGCAGTCTCTCGTATGACCACAGCCTGGGGACACAGATGTCATCTGCTGCTTTCCAGATCTCTGGGACTTCTGGACCAGACTGCACTCCCTTAGATATGGACTCCTCATGCCACCAATTTTGCTTTTAAATAATTGATGTCTGCCCTGGGAGTCCAAGGCTTCGCCCACTTCTGCAGTTTCTCCAGCGTTGCCTCCCTCTTTGTTTATAGTTGTGACCCCTTAATAAAATATTTTTAGGTAAATTCTACTCTCCTGTGTGTGTTTTCATCCAAAAAAGACAGTTTGTTGGTGAGTATTCAGGTACATTTCTAAAGTACAATGTGAAATTAACAAGGGACAACAACACCAAACAATCTCCTCCTACAGATTAAATAGAACAACATATCAATGGTGTTGTGGGAACTTGTCACAAAAAACACACAAACATTTTCGGGAGTACAAATCAAAATCACCAAAAAAAAAAAAAATAAAAAGAGAAACACAAAAAAAGATTCTACATTAAAGTAAAAAAACAAAAAAAAAAAAAAAAAATAGGTTGTCAGATGTGAGAAATCAAAATATATTGAGGGAATCCTGATAAATAGTAACGAAAAAAGTTTGTGAGAAGTGTGTGTGAATATGAGCATCAAAACGACTTAATTCTTGTCACATTATAAAGAAGAAGAGAGTGCGCTGTATTAAACCATTTTGAACATTGCAGCGTGACGAAAGTGCTTTATCCATTCCGAACGCTAAGTTTACCAGAACGAGCTGTCCCGTGTCGGAATTTCTTCTGAGCATGCGTGGCACTTTGTGCGTCGGAACAGGCCACACACGGTCGGAATTGACGCGATCGGATTTTGTTGTCGGAAAATTTTATCTCCTGCTGTCCAACTTTGTGTGTCGGAAAATCCGATGGAAAATGTCCGATGGCGCCCACACACGGTCGGAATTTCCGACAACACGCTCCGATCGGACATTGTCCATTGGAAAATCCGACCGTGTGTACGGGGCATTAGACTAAAGGGGTTGCCATTTGCTTTGCAAAACAGCTTAAAATTTCCCCCTCTGAAGTTATTAAAGACCAAGCGGGCAGGTTTCTTCTAGTAAAAGGCACGATTGAGGGATCAATGCACTCCTTTATTTCTTACTACGCCCCGAATAAGGGCCAGGCTTCCTTTTTCTCCACAATGATGTCCACACTAGGCCCACAACTTGAGGGGAAAATAATAATGGGAGGAGACACAAATCTCCCTTTTGAAATTTCTCTGGACAAATCGGGGTCTGGACCCCCTCGTTCTAGAAAACCTCCAAAACAAAGTACCAAAATAGCCTCCACACTGTGTTCTCTAGGCCTCGTGGACATCTGGAGAGAAATGAATCCTAGGTCCAAGGACTTCACTCATCACTCCGCCCCACACCACCTCTACACCAGAATCGATCATATTTTTATTCAATCACATAACATCCCCATGGCTATCAAAGCAGTTATTAGGGACACCCCTATTTCAGACCACTCGGTGGTTCTCTTATATATGCAACAATCTCCCAACCCGGGCAACAAATTCACATGGCGCCTTAATGAAGGGCTCCTAAGTGACCCAATCCAATGCTCGATTTTAGCAAAAGAAATACAGGAATACTTCCGTTTAAACAATACTGAAGAGGTCTCTCCGGAGACGTTGTGGGCAGCCCATAAGGCAGTCCTCAGAGGAAAAATTATTCAAATCTCCACTAATCTTAAGAAAGAACGCACGGCTGAAACCAACAATCTTCGGTTAAAATTCCAATCTCTGTGTGGAGCCCATAAACGGAACCCCACCAAGGATTCTCTAGAGGCGCTGGAAAATGCGCGGACTTCTTTAAACCTGGCCCTTACCTCCGAGGCTGAGAAACAGCTCCAGTGGTCAGGAGCCCGCTTTTACTACCAAACTGATAAAATAGGAGCTAAATTAGCAGCCAAATTGTCACCAAGACCGCGATCGGTCGCCTTCCCCAAAATTCACACTAAATCGGGTGAACTATCCCAAAACCCAAAACGTATAATGGAAACATTCCATGACTTCTACACTTCACTATATAAAAAGGAAAAAATAACATCTAACCATTCTATATCGGACTTCCTAAACAACCTATCCCTTCCCAAATTATCTCCTGAACATTCGGACCTACTAGATGATCCAATCACTGACTCAGAAGTGCTCATGGTAATTAAGCACCTGAAACAAAACTCAGCCCCGGGCCCTGACGGCTTCTCCTTTGGATATTATAAAAAATTCGGTCCCATATTAACCCCGTATTTAGTGAAATTTTTTAACTCTCTCAGGTCTGGCTCTCCCCTGGATAAAGCACTAAATCTTGCCTTCCAAAACCTGGCAAAGATACAACTATGGTCGCTAATTATCATCCTATCTCCTTAATCAACAATGATTTAAAAATTTTAACTAAAGTCCTCTCCAATCGGCTATCGTCCTGCATAGCTCTCTATATCAATAAGGACCAGGTGGGCTTCATTCCGGGGAGACAAAGACCTGACCAGATCAGGAGAGCAGTTGACATTATTTCACTTCTCAAATCTCAATGGGATGGGGGCCCCCCACAATATGGATATCTGTTATCCATCGACCTGCAGAAGGCTTTCGACACGGTTACCTGGCCCTACTTATTCCAGGTACTGGAACGTTGGGGTTTTGGTCCACGTTTCATGAGCATCCTTAGAGCCCTGTATTCTGGCCCAAGTGCACAGGTCAGATTGCAGGGCTACTACTACGAGCCCCTGTCTATAGAAAGGGGAACTAGACAGGGGTGCCCTCTCTCCCCCCTTCTTTTCGCCATAGCCATGGAATCCCTGGCTGTTGCGATTAGGAATCATCCCGACATTAAAGGGGTGATGTGTGGCAAACGTGAGCATAAATGCGCCCTTTTTGCTGACGATTTGTTGCTCTTTGTGACATCCTCTCTAGTCTCCACTCCTAATATCTTCTCTTTGCTTGATAAGTTTGGTGAGGTATCTGGTCTGCGAGTCAACGTATCCAAATCTTCCGCCCTGAACATTACGGTCCCCCCCAATGTCCTATGTAGCCTACAAAACCACTTCCCATTTTCCTGGAACGAGGTCTCACTTCCTTACCTAGGAGTCCATCTCACAGCAAGCATAGCCTCCCTCTATTCATCCAACTACCTGGCCATCTTCCGCAAATTAATATCGGACCTCTCCCTCTGGGATAATCATAATTTATCCTGGCTAGGCCGTATTAACGCGGTCAAAATGACCCTCCTCCCCGTATACTTTACTTATTCAGATCCTTGCCCATCCCAATTCAAAAATCGCAAGTACACTCACTCCAGTCCAAAATCATAAAATTCATTTGGGGCCCGAAGGGAAGTCGTTGCGCACAACATATCTTATTCAGGCCTAAATCACAAGGGGGTCTAGCTCTACCTAACATTTGGTGGTACTATCAAGTAGCTCAGTTGGCCCAGATCTCCACTGTATACTCAAAGGGCCCGAAACCTGATTGGGTATCAATGGAACGTCAAGCAGTCCCTCTCCACACGATTGACTTTTTGCTTTGGTCTCCTACTAAATTGAGACCACCCATCCTAGCCCCCACGTTATCACATTCTCTGGCCTTATGTGACCGACTTCATAAAATTCCCTCCTTGATTTCCTCCCTCAAGCCCCTGACACATATTTTTCATAACCCCGATTTTCCGCCAGGAATGAACATCTTAGCATTTAGTTGGTGGCTGAATAAGGGATTACTTAGAATAGGGAACTATTTTACCTCCACAGGCCCTCTCTCTCTGGCATTCTGTACTAGTAAGCTTGAAATGCCTCCTGCTGAACGTTTCCGTTTTATGCAAATACAACACTTCCTTCATTCCCTTTGGCCAAATAAATCTGAGCCTCCCACAATAACTAATTATGAATCTTGGTGTGCGGGTGCAATGGATCAGAGAGGGGGATCTCCATCATATATGCCTCGCTTGCCTCAGCAGTGTCCAAGCCTCCATACGCCTTATCCTGGGAAAAAGACCTTGATATCTCCTGGGATAGAGATCAATGGTTCTCCTGCTTTCATCGCTCTTTTAAAGGAATATTAAACGTTTCCCTCATGGAGGGTAACATTAAGGTGCTCATGAGATGGTACAGGGTTCCCTCTCTCCTTGCAAAGATATATCCTGATGCTTCCCCGCTGTGTTTCCGAGGTTGTAACCATGTAGGGACACTGTACCACGTATGGTGGTCCTGCCCACGAATAAGGAGCCTATGGAACAAAGTATTCTCAGTGATACGTAAAGTAACCACTGTCCAGATTTCCCAAAATCCAGAGATAGCTCTACTGAATCTGAAAGAGGAAAAGGTAGATAAATATAACCAAAAATTGATCTTTTTCATCCTACTGGGCACCAAAATCACAATAGCCTATTGTTGGAAAAAACGCAGGGTCCCTTTCGCAGCGGTGAAGCATAAAATATCCTAGATTATGGCACAAGAGAAGATAGTTAGCATTATACAAGACAAAGCCCGTACTTTCAAACTAACTTGGGAACCCTGGGCCAATTTTTGCCATATTTCCTTATGCCCTGGCGTAAGATTACCAGGGCAACAGGTTCTCTGAGTGACTCCACTGATACACCTCTTCACTTGTGATTTTCTTCTCACCCTCCTCCCTTCTCCCTCTCCTGGTCTTCATTCCCCTTCCTTATATTCCCTTAGATTCTCGGATTACTGTCTCTGAAAGTTGTTTGACCCTGACACTTACCTATTTATATTTCCTTGGAGAGTTCAGGTAATGCCTTAATAATCCCTGGGCTCCCCGAGTCTAGGGCTTTTCTGATGAAAATACCTCTCCTTAAGCTAGAGGATATGTAGCTAAGTTGGTTAGATCACTGTATAATAGACATTAGTGGGGTAGGGTTTTCCATGTTTCTAGACTGGAACAATAATATTGGACGCCCCCGGTGGGGAAGGATGTGGCCAAGATTGGGGGTTTGGGAGGGTGGGGAGGTCCCAAGCCCGCAGTGTGTTCCACTATGGGGCGGGCGGCGGATACCTCGCCTGCTCCCTGAACCTTTGCAAATACAAGAAATGTCATTCTTATCCATACAACCACACCTCCCTCCCCAGCATAGTGATATCCCTGCCTCCTCCAGTCTTCTGATCTTGCGGAATTCTCTTCCTATCTCACTCTAGCTACTGAGACATGACAACCCTAGCTTAAACGCTTGACATGTTTTAAGTATTAGCACAAACGTTATTTTATTTTTCTCCTTTTTACGCCCTGCATTACGAGGCTCCGCCTCGGATTTATTTGTACCTCTTGTTTCCTTATACCTTTATCCTTTGTACTGTTTGATACAAATGTTTTGTCTGACATTTTTATTAATAATAAAAATTTATTGAAAGAGAATTTAGAATTTAGATTGTTTGTATACAATGCTGTTAACTACCCATTTGCTGCTCATTATTATGCCCACCTTGGAGCAGTGTAGAATGCATTGCCAGTGATTTCCCCTTGCGCATATGCTCTGTGGTCCCAACAGAGCAGATTTCATAGGCAATGCAGATAGTAATTGGCTGCTTTACTGGAGCCGGCCTTTTGTTTATGTGGGGTATACTGACAGGCAGGCAGGTGTTTTTACAGTATTTCCAGGTAGTGTACTGTGTACCCTGCACAGTTGCACCTACAGTAAAGATACCTGAAGACAGGTGCTTGTGTGCTTCTTCTGATCCTATTAATAACACAGGCAGGCTCTTGAAGTATTTTCAGTTAGTGTACTGTGTAACCCTGCACAGTTGCACCTACAGTATAGCTACCTGAAGCCAAGTGCTTGTGTGCTTCTTCTGATCCTATTAATAGCACAGGCAGGCTCTTGAAGTTTTTACAGTTAGTGTACTGTGTAACCCTGCACAGTTGCACCTACAGTATAGCTACCTGAAGCCAAGTGCTTGTGTGCTTCTTCTGATCCTATTAATAGCACAGGCAGGCTCTTGAAGTATTTCCAGTTAGTGTACTGTGTACCCTGCACAGTTGCACCTACAGTATAGCTACCTGAAGACAGGTGCTTGTGTGCTTCTTCTGATCCTATTAATAGCACAGGCAGGCTCTTGAAGTATTTTCTGTTAGTGTACTGTGTAACCCTGCACAGTTGCACCTACAGTATAGCTACCTGAAGCCAGGTTCTTGTGTGCTTCTTCTGATCCTATTAATAGCACAGGCAGGCTCTTGAAGTATATCCAGTTAGTGTACTGTGTACCCTGCACAGTTACACCTACAGTATAGCTACCTGAAGCCAGGTGCTTGTGTTCTTCTTCTGATCCTATTAGTAGCACAGGCAGGCTCTTAAAGTATTTACAGTTAGTGTACTGTGTAACCCTGCACAGTCGCACCTACAATATAGCTACCTGAAGCCAGGTGCTTGTGTGCTTGTTCTGATCCTATTAATAGCTCAGGCAGGCTCTTGAAGTATTTCCAGTTAGTGTACTGTGTACCTTGCACAGTTGCACCTACAGTATAGCTACCTGAAGCCAGGTGCCTGTGTGCTTCTTCTGATCCTATTAATAGCACAGGCAGGCTCTTGAAGTATTTTCAGTTAGTGTACTGTGTAACTCTGCACAGTTGCACCTACATTATAGCTACCTGAAGCCAAGTGCTTGTGTGCTTCTTCTGATCCTATTAATAGCACAGGCAGGCACTTGAAGTATTTCCAGTTAGTGTACCGTGTACCCTGCACAGTTGCACCTACAGTATAGCTACCTGAAGACAAGTGCAGGTGTTCTCATAATAATAATACTACAGGCAGGCAGTTGATTCTGCTAGCTGCAGTATAATCGGTATATATATATATATATATATATATATATATATATATATATATATATACATCCCAGTTTTGTGCAGCTACATCTCACTGCAGGCCATTAGTAGTATGTCTGGAAGGCCATCAAGGAGAGGCAGACAGTCACAAGCCAATAAAAGAGAGCAAGCAGGCTCTGTGTCTAGAGGCAACAGTGCTGGTCGTTGACACATTGCATCCTTATCAGCACGTGACCTTGGGACACACTTGGCCTTTTTTTCGGGCAGCTGACCGTGTTGAGCCGCAACATGCGGAAGACTTGGTCATGTGGATGACCAAGCCGTCCTCATCCTCCTCATCCTTTCTCACCCAGGCTCAGGGTACTTTGTCTGGCAAAGCAGCTGCCAATGCGGCATCTTCCCTCGGCTCAATGGCATCAGTCACTCCGTCCCTAGCCCCACCATGTCCTCCTGAGGAGTCCCCCGAACTGTTTGATCACAGTGTTGGGTACATGCTCCAGGAGGATGCCCAGCGTTTTGAAGGCTCCGATGATGGTACTCAGCTAGAGGAAGGCAGTAATGTGAGCCCAGAGGAAGTGCCCAAGAAGGACAGCAATCTGGCAGTCATGTTCCCCCTGCTGCAGCATACTGCCAGGTTTGCTCCAGTGATAAGGAGGGAGGAGATGATGAGGTCACTGACTCCTCGTGGGTGCCTGATAGGAGGGAGGAGGAGGAGGAGGAGGAGGAAGAGGCACATCACCAATGAGGCAGGATGCCCTCCAGGGGCCAGCTTAAGGGCAGCACACTGACTGCATCACACCGCAGAGCTCCGCATGTGCAGGGCGCTGCTGTCTCTGCACGTTATTCCAAACGTTCTTTGGTGTGGGCCTTTTTTGAGACGAGTGCATCAGATCGCACCACTGCTATTTGCAACATATGTCTCAAGCGTATCTCGTGTGGCCAAAACATCTCCCGCTTGGGCACCACATGCTTGACCAGACATATGTTGACCTGCCATGCAGTTCATTGGCAAGCGTACCTAAAAGACCCACACCAAAGAACAAAGAGGACCTCTCCTTGCTCCTCATCAGCTGAGATCTCCAACCCCACTATACCTTCAGTCCTCTCTGAGACCTGCACTGAGAGGAATAAAGGTGTAGAATAGGGATGAGCCGAACACCCCCCTGTTCGGTTCGCACCAGAACATGCGAGCAGGAAAAAAGTTCGTTCGAACACGCGAACACCGTTAAAGTCTATGGGACACGAACATGAATAATCAAAAGTGCTAATTTTAAAGGCTAATATGCAAGTTATTGTCATAAAAAGTGTTTGGGGACCTGGGTCCTGCCCCAGGGGACATGGATCAATGCAAAAAAAGTTTTAAAAACGGCCATTTTTTCAGGAGCAGTGATTTTAATAATGCTTAAAGTCAAACAATAAAAGTGTAATATCCCTTTAAATTTTGTAGCTGGGGGGTGTCTATAGTATGCCTGTAAAGGGGCGCATGTTTCCTGTGTTTAGAACAGTCTGACAGCAAAATTACATTTTGAAGGAAAAAACTCATTTAAAACTACTCGCGGCTATTGCATTGCCGACAATACACATAGAAGTTCATTGATAAAAACGGCATGGGAATTTCCCAAAGGGGAACCCCCCCCCGAAAAAAAAAAAAAAAAAATGACGTGGGAGTCCCCCTAAATTCCATACCAGGCCCTTCAGGTCTGGTATGGATATTAAGGGGAACCCCGGCCAAAATTTTTTAAAAAAATGAGGTGGGGTTCCCCCTAAATTCCATACCAGACCCTTCAGGGAACCCCGCGCCAAAAAAAAAAAAAAAAACAGCGTGGGGTCCCCCCAAAAATCCATACCAGACCCTTATCTGAGCATGCAACCTGGCACGCCGCAGGAAAAGAGGGGGGGACAAGAGTGCGCCCCCCCCTGAACCGTACCAGGCCACATGCCCTCAACATTGGGAGGGTGCTTTGGGGTAGCCCCCCAAAACACCTTGTCCCCATGTTGATGAGGACAAGGGCCTCATCCCCACAACCCTGGCCGGTGGTTGTGGGGGTCTGCGGGCGGGGGGCTTATCGGAATCTGGAAGCCCCCTTTAACAAGGGGACCCCCAGATCCCGCCCTCCCCTTGTGTGAAATGGTAAGGGGGTACTTACCCCTACCATTTCACTAAAAAACTGTCAAAAATGTTAAATATGACAAGAGACAGTTTTTGACAATTCCTTTATTTAAATGCTTCTTCTTTCTTCTATCTTCCTTCATCTTCTAGTTCTTCTGGTTCTTCTGGCTCTTCTGGTCTTTCCTCCGGCGTTCTCGTCCAGCATCTCCTCCGCGGCGTCTTCTATCTTCTTCTCTTCGGGCCGCTCCGCACCCATGGCATGGGGGGGAGGCTCCCGCTCTTCTATTCTTCTTTTCTTCTCTTCTTCTCTTCTTCATTTTCTTCTTCGGGCCGCTCCGCACCCATGCTGGCATGGAGGGAGGCTCCCGCTGTTTGACGGTGCTCCTCGTCTGACAGTTCTTAAATAACGGGGGCGGGGCCACCTGGTGACCCCGCCCCCTCTGACGCACGGTGACTTGACGGGACTTCCCTGTGACATCACGGGGAATGCCACAGGGAAGTCCCGTCATGTCCCGTGCGTCAGAGGGGGGCGGGGTCACCGGGTGGCCCCGCCCCCCGTTATTTAAGAACTGTCAGACGAGGAGTGCCGTCACACAGCGGGAGCCTCCCTCCATGCCAGCATGGGTGCGGAGCGGCCCGGAGAAGAAAATGAAGAAGAGAAGAAGAGAAGAAAAGAAGAAGAGAAGAGCGGGAGCCTCCCCCCATGCCATGGGTGCGGAGCGGCCCGAGGAGAAGAAGATAGAAGACGCCGCGGAGGAGATGCTGGACGAGAACGCCGGAGGAAGAACCAGAAGAACCAGAAGATGAAGGAAGATAGAAGAAAGAAGAAGCATTTAAATAAAGGAATTGTCAAAAACTGTCTCTTGTCATTTTTAACATTATTGACAGTTTTTTTAGTGAAATGGTAGGGGTAAGTACCCCCTTACCATTTCACACAGTTAGGAGGGCTGGGATCTGGGGGTCCCCTTGTTAAAGGGGGCTTCCAGATTCCAATAAGCCCCCCGCCCGCAGACCCCCACAACCACCGGCCAGGGTTGTGGGGATGAGGCCCTTGTCCTCATCAACATGGGGACAAGGTGTTTTGGGGGGCTACCCCAAAGCACCCTCCCAATGTTGAGGGCATGTGGCCTGGTACGGTTCAGGAGGGGGGGCCGCACTCTCGTCCCCCCCTCTTTTCCTGCGGCCTGCCAGGTTGCGTGCTTGGATAAGGGTCTGGTATGGAATTTAGGGGGACTCCCACGTCATTTTTTTTTTTTTAAATTTTGGTCAGGGGTTCCCCTTTGGGGAATTCCCATGCCGTTTTTATCAATGAACTTCTATGTGTATTGTCGGCAATGCAATAGCCGCAGGTAGTTTTAAATGGGTTTTTTCCTTCAAAATGTCATTTTGCTGTCAGACTGTTCTAAACACGAGAAACACGCGCCCCTTTACAGGCAAACTATAGACACCTCCCAGGTACGAAATTTAAAGGGATATTACACTTTTATTGTTTGACTTTAAGCATTATTAAAATCACTGCTCCAGAAAAAACGGCCGTTTTTAAAACTTTTTTTTGCATTGATCCATGTCCCCTGGGGCAGGACCCGGGTCCCCAAACACTTTTTATGACAATAACTTGCATATTAGCCTTTAAAATTAGCACTTTTGATTTCTCCCATAGACTTTTAAAGGGTGTTCCGCAGCATTCGAATTTGCCGCGAACACCCCAAATTGTTCGCTGTTCGGCGAACTTGCGAACAGCCAATGTTCGAGTCGAACATGAGTTCGACTCGAACTCGAAGCTCATCCCTAGTGTAGAATTAGGTGTGTAACAGCCAAGTACTTGCGGGCAATCTGCTATCGGTACACCGACGTCAGATTGTACCAGGCAAATTTCCCTGCCCCAGCTGCTGCACCACAGAAAGAAGTTCGCTCCTAGCCATCCACATGCACAGCAGTTGAATGCTAGCTTGGCAAAATTGCTAGCACTTCAACTGCTACCTTTTCAGTTGGTAGACTCTGCCCCCTTCCGTGAGTTTGTGGAATGTGCGGTTCCTCAGTGGCAGGTTCCCAAACGCTACTTTTTCTCACGGAAGGCGATTCCGGCTCTATACCGGCATGTGGAAGGCAATGTCTTCGCAAATGTCTTGGCCTCGCTGGACAGGGCGGTCAGCGGTAAGGTGCATATTACTGCTGACTCATGGTCCAGCAGGCATGGACAGGGATGTTACCTAAGTTTCACGGCGCATTGGGTGACTCTGCTGGCAGCTGGGAAGAATACAGGACAAGGTGCAGTAGTCTTGGAGGTTGTTCCGCCACCACGCCTCTAAATTGCTACTACTGGTGATTCTGACACACCTCTCTCCTCCACCCCCTCCTCTTCTTCTTCCTCCATGGCCTCTTCCTGTGCTTTGTCCTCGGAACCAGCGGTGCTCTTTAGGCGTTCAAGGGGCTATGCAAGCACGCAGGCCAAAAGATGCCATGAGGTGCTTGAGCTGGTGTGCTTGGGGACAGGAGCCACACTGGGGCAGAGATTCTGTCAGCTCTGCAGGGGCAGGTTGAGAGGTGGTTGACACCACGCCAGCTTAAGCCAGGGATGGTGGTTTGCGACAATGGCACCAACCTCCTCTCCGCCCTCCGACAGGGAAAACTGACCCAGCAGAGGGCCATCAATGAGTACCTGTGTGACTATGGCACCAGGACAGGGTCAGGGGAGCTTGTTGTTTTTTAACAACGCCAGTGGGCCATGATCAGGGATGCATGCACTGTCCTGTCACCATCTGAGGAGGCCACGAGTATGGTGAGCAGTGACAGTGCATACATCAGTGACACTGTCCCCCTTGTCCACCTGTTGGAGCACACACTGCGTGGAATAATGGACAGGCCACTTGAGGCAGAACAGAGGCAGGAAGAGGAGGACTTCCTTACCTCTCAAGGCCCCCTTTATCCAGACAGTGTTCCTGCATGCCCACCGATCATACAGGAAGAGGAGGAGGAGGAGGGGGAGGATTGTGTCAGCATGGAGGTGGAGCCTGGAACTCAGCAGTCTTTAAGGGATCATTTACAGTCCCAAGAAACCCATGGATTTGTACGTGGCTGGGAGGAGGTGGCTGCGGATCATGTCGTCCTTAGTGACCCAGAGGACTCCGGACCGAATGCCTCAGCAAACCTACATTGCATGGCCTCCCTGATCCGGCAAAACCTGCGGAAGGATCCTTGTAATTGTGGCATCAAGGAGAGGGATCGTTACTGGCTGGCAACCCTCCTTGATCCACGTTACAAGGGTAAGGTTGCGGACCATATCTTGCCGTCACAGAGGGAGCAGAGGATGAAGCATCTTCGGGAGGCCTTGCAGAAAGGTCTGTGCAACGCGTTACCAGAGACTGGGAGGTTACAAACTCTTGTTCCTGGACAACGTGTTGCTGAGGCTTCGGTCAGTCAAAGAAGGAGCAGTGGAGAAGGTGGCCATCTGACCGATGCGTTCAGACAATTTTTTAGTCCACAGCCCCAAGGTATGATCGGTTCCAGCAACCATCGCCAGCGTCTGTTTTACATGGTGCAGGAATACCTAGGGGCAAGATCTGACTTAGACACCTTTCCCACTGAAAATCCTCTGGGTTACTGGGTCTTGAGGATTGATCACTGGCCAGAGCTTGCACAGTATGCAATTGAGCTACTGGCCTGTCCTGTATCCAGCATTCTTTCGGAATGCACATTCAGTGCTGCTGGAGGCTTTGTAACCGATCACAGGGTGCGCCTGTCCACCGACTTGGTCGATTGACTGACCTTTATAAAAATGAATCAGTCTTGGATCACCACCAGATACCAAGCACCTAATGCAGATGTAACTGAATATTTAAGAACCGTCAGAAGAGGAGAAGCGTCACACAGCGGGAGCCTCCCTCCATGCCATCATAGATGCGGAGCGGGCCGAAAAGAAGATGAAGACAAGAAGATGAAGAGAAGAAGATGAAGAGAAAAAGATGAAGAAAAAGATGAAGAGAGAAGCGTCACACAGCGGGAGCCTCCCTCTATGCCATCATGGATGCAGAGCGGCCCGAGGAGAAGAAGATAAGAAGACGCCGCGGAGGAGATGCCGGACAAGAACACCGGAGGAAGAACCAGAAGAAGAAGAAGATGGAGGAAGAAACCGAAGGAAGATAGAAGATAGAAGAAAGAAGATAGAAGATAGAAGAAAGAAGAAGCATTTAAATAAAGGAATTGTCAAAAACTGTCTCCTGTCATTTTTAACATTTCTGACAGTTTCTTTGTGAAATGGTAGGGGTACTTTTGTACCCCCTTACCATTTCACACAGGGGAGAGGGCCGGGATCTGGGGGTCCCCTTGTTAAAGGGGGCTTCCAGTTTCCGATAAGCCCCCCACCCGCAGACCCCCACAACCACCAGGCAAGGGTTGTGGGGATGAGGCCCTTGTCCCCATCAACATGGGAACAAGGTGTTTTGGGGGGCTACCCCAAAGCACCCTCCCAATGTTGAGGGCATGTGGCCTGGTACGGTTCAGGAGGGGGGGCCGCTCTCTCGTCCCCCCCTCTTTTCCTGTGGCCTGCCAGGTTGCGTGCTCGGATAAGGGTCTGGTATGGATTTTTGGGGGGACCCCACGCCATTTTTTTTTTTAAATTTTGGGCGGGGTTCTCCTTAATATCCATACCAGACCTGAAGGGCCTGGTATGGAATTTAGGGGGACCCCCACGTCATTTTTTTTGTTTAATTTTGGTTCGGGGTTCCCCTGTGGGGAATTCCCATGCCATTTTTATCAATGAACTTTTATGTGTATTGTCCGACCGGCAATTCATTAATAGCCGCGAGTAGTTTTAAATGACTTTTTTTCCTTTGAAATGTCATTTTGCTGTCAGACTGTTCTAAACATGGGAAACATGCGCCCCTTTTCAGGCATACTATAGACACCCCAACCAGGTTTGAAATTTAAAGGAATATTACACTTTTATTGTTTCACTTTAAGCATTATCAAAATCACTGCTCCCGAAAAAATGGCCGTTTTTAAAACTTTTTTTGCATTGATCCCCTGTCCCCTGGAGCAGGACCCAGGTCCCCAAACACTTTTTATGACAATACCATGCATATAAGCCTTTAAAATGAGCACTTTTGATTATTCATGTTCATGTTTCATAGACATTAATGGTGTTCGCGTGTTCGAACAAATTTTTTGCCTGTTCGCAAGTTCTGGTGCGAACCAAACAGGGGGGTGTTCGGCTCATCCCTATTATGGACATGTTCTGCTATTCTTATCCTCAACATCCTTTTGGTTCTACCTATGTACATCAACCCACATGGGCACTCCAGAGTGTAAACCACATGTGAGGCGTTGCACATAATAAATTCTTTGATAGAGAATTCCTTGTTGTTAGAGGTTGATATAAATTTGTCCACACCTCTCATGGGTCTAGACACTTCTTTACATGACCTACACTTTCTGCACGCGAAAGTGTAAGTCATGTAACCACGGTCTGTTGGTTTAAAGTAGACTTTAGTCTCCAAGCTAGCAGACCGTAATAGTTTTTTGCCCACACATAGTGGCCATTAGGGATGAGCTTCGAGTTCGAGTCGAACTCATGTTCGACTCGAACATCGGCTGTTCGTCAGTTCGCCGAACAGCGAACAATTTGGGGCGTTCGTGGCAAATTCGAAAGCCACAGTACACCCTTTAAAAGTCTATGGGAGAAATCAAAAGTGCTAATTTTAAAGGCTTATATGCATGGTATTGTCATAAAAAGTGTTTGGGGACCTGGGTCCTGCTCCAGGGGACATGGATCAATGCAAAAAAAAAGTTTTAAAAACATTTTTTCGGGAGCAGTGATTTTGATAATGCTTAAAGTGAAACAATAAAAGTGTAATATTCCTTTAAATTTCAAACCTGGGGGGGTGTCTATAGTATGCCTGAAAAGGGGCGCATGTTTCCCATGTTTAGAACAGTCTGACAGCAAAATGACATTTCAAAGGAAAAAAAGTAATTTAAAACTACTTGCGGCTATTAACCGCTTCAGTACCAGAGGATTTTACCCCCTTCCTGACCAGAGCGTTTTTTGCGATTCGGCACTGAGTTGCTTTAACTGACAATTGCGTGGTCGTGCGACGTGGCTCCCAAACATAATTGATGGCCTTTTTTTCCCACAAATAGAGCTTTCTTTTGGTGGCATTTGATCGCCTCTGCAATTTTTATTTTTTGTGCTATAAACAAAATAAGAACGACAACTTTGAAAAAAACACATTATTTTTTACATTTTGCTATAATAAATATCCTCAAAATATATAAAAAACCTTTTTTTTTCCTCAGTTTAGGCCTATCGTATTCTTCTACATATTTTTGGTAAAAAAAAACGCAATAAGCGTTTATTGATTGGTTTGCGCAAAAGTTATAGCGTTTACTAAATAGGGGATAGTTTTATGGCATTTTTATTAATAATTTTTTTTTTTACTAGTAATGTCGGCGATCAGCGATTTTTATTGTGACTGCGACGTTATGGCGGACATGTCGGACAATTTTGAAACATTTTTGGGACCATTGTCATTTATACAGCGATCAGTGCGATTAAAAATGCTCTGATTACTGTGTAAATGACACTGGCAGTGAAGGGGTTAACCACTAGGGGCGGGGAGGGGTTAAGTATGTCCTAGGGGAGTGATTACTAACTGTAGGGGGATGGGCTAGCAGTGTCATTACTCTGACCACTGCTCCCGATGACAGGGAGCAGTGATCAGTGACACTTGTCACTAGGCAGAATGGGGAGATGCTGTTTACATCAGCATCTCCCCGTTCGTCCTCTCCGTGAGGCGATCGCGGGTATCCGCGCGGCGATCGAGTCCGCGGGACCCGCGACCCAACTCACAGAGCTCCCGGCCAGCGCCCGCCGCTGGCGGCGTGCACGCAGTGGCACGCCGGGGAATTCAAAGGAAACGTACCTGTAAGTCCATTTGCCCAGCCGTGCCATTCTGCCGACGTACATCGGCGTGCGCCGGTCGGGAACCGGTTAATGAATTGCCGGTCCGACAATACACATAAAAGTTCATTGATAAAAACGGCATGGAAATTCCCCACAGGGGAACCCCCGAACCAAAATTTAAAAAAAAAATGACGTGGGGGTCCCCCTAAATTCCACACCAGGCCCTTCAGGTCTGGTATGGATATTAAGGGGAACCCCGGCCAAAATTTTTTAAAAAATGGCGTGGGGTCCCCCTCAAAATCTATACCAGACCCTCTAGGTCTGGTATGGATTTTAAGGGGAACCTCGCACCAAAATTTAAAAAAAAAATGGTGTGGGGTCCCCCCAAAAATCCATACTAGACCCTTATCCGAGCACGCAACCTGGCAGGCCGCAGGAAAAGAGGGGGGGACGAGAGAGCGCCCCCCCCTCCTGAGGGAGGGTGCTTTGGGGTAGCCCCCTAAAACACCTTGTCCCCATGTTGATGGGGACAAGGGCCTCATCCCCACAACCCTTGCCTGGTGGTTGTGGGGGTCCCCCACGTCATTTTTTTTTTTTAATTTTGGTTCGGTGTTCCCCTGTGGGGAATTCCCATGCCATTTTTATCAATGAACTTTTATATGTATTGTCGGACCGGCAATTCATTAATAGCCGCGAGTAGTTTTAAATGACTTTTTTTCCTTTGAAATGTTATTTTGCTGTCAGACTGTTCTAAACACAGGAAACATGCGCCCCTTTACAGGCATACTATAGACACCCCCCAGGTACGAAATTTAAAGGAATATTACACTTTTATTGTTTCACTTTAAGCATTATTAAAATCACTGCTCCCGAAAAAACGGCCGTTTTTAAAAC
The DNA here is from genome assembly GCF_042186555.1 of Aquarana catesbeiana. Taxonomy (NCBI): domain Eukaryota; kingdom Metazoa; phylum Chordata; class Amphibia; order Anura; family Ranidae; genus Aquarana; species Aquarana catesbeiana. The sequence goes on along the minus strand of NC_133333.1, from coordinate 43,745,078 downwards.
TTTTTCTTGCATTGATCCATGTCCCCTGGGGCAGGACCCGGGTCCCCAAACACTTTTTATGACAATAACTTGTATATAAGCCTTTAAATTTAGCACTTTTGATTATTCATGTTCATGTCCCATAGACTTTAACGGTGTTCGCGTGTTCGAACAAATTTTTTGCCTGTTCGCAAGTTCTGGTGCAAACCAAACAGGGGGGTGTTTGGCTCATCCCTAGTGGCCATCATCCTCTCTGGCTGAGGAATGTCCCTAAGGGCCCTTTCACACTGGCGCGGGGGCGGCGTCGGCGGTAAAGCGCCGCTATTGTAAGCGGCGCTTTACCGACGGTATTCGCCCGCTAGCGGGGCGCTTTTTACCCCCACTAGCGGCCGAGAAAGGGTTAAAAACCACCACAAAGCGCCTCTGCAGAGGCGCTTTGCCGGCGGTATAGCCGCACTGTCCCATTGATTTCAATGGGCAGGAGCGGTAAAGGAGCGGTATACACTCCGCTCCTTCACCGCTCCGAAGATGCTGCTAGCAGGACTTTTTTTCCTGTCCTGCTAGCACCTCGGGGCTTTCACACTGGAATCAAAGTAGCGGAACTTTCGGGTTGGTTTGCAGGCGCTATTATTAGCGCAATAGCGCCTGCAAACCGCCCCAGTGTGAAAGGGCCCTAAAGGCCAAATGATGCAGGTAAAAAGGAATTGCTCCACTACTGAGAATTATGACGCTCAATCTGTGATGCTAAAAAGCAGAAAGAAAAAGGCTACAATGCTCAACACTTAAATACAGTTGTGGAGGAAATAAGATGTATTCCCCGGGAAGAATGACTAAGGGATAAAATACCAGAGACAAACAATAAAAGCCATGAATGGGGGTTTATATCAGCTTTTCATTTGCAGTATAGAGAAGTGGAGACTATCTTTAAGACCCACTGGCATGTCCTATGTCTAGATAAGACTCTTAAAACAGAGCTCCCACCCATACCCAAGTTTATCTACAGGAAAGCCCCAAATTTTGGAGACCTAATAGTTAAAAGGGTGGTAGACCCCCCAGTTAGACATCATCATTTTAGGACAGAGATGGTTTCTTCCCGTGCAGAAAGTATAAGTCTTGAAAAGAAGTGTCTAGACCCATGAGAGGAGTGGACAAATTTATATCAACCTCTAACAACAAGGTATTCTCTATCAAAGAATTTATTACGTGCAACACCTCACATGTGGTTTACGCTCTGGAGTGCCCATGTGGGTTGATGTACATAGGTTGAACCAAAAGGATGTTGAGGATAAGAACAGCAGAACATGTCCATAATATTAAACTGTGTTTAAAAGATCATAATGTGTCACTTCACTTTAAACTGCATCACTAGGGATGAGCCGAACACCCACCGGTTCAGTTTGCACCAGAACTTGCGAATGGACTGATAGTTCGCGCAAACTTTCGAACCCTGTTAAAGTCTAAGGGACTCGAACGTGAGAAATCAAAAATGCAAATTTTAAAGGCTAATATGCTAGTTATTGTCCTAAAAAGGGTTTGGGGACCCGGGTCCTGCCCCAGGGTACATGTATTAATGCAAAAAAGTTTTAAAAACGGCCGTTTTTTCAGGAGCAGTGATTTTAATGATGCTTAAAGTGAAAAAATAAAAGTTGAATATTCCTTTAAATATCATGCCTGGGGGGTGTCTATAGTATGCCTGTAAAGTGGTACATTTTTCCTGTGTTTAGAACAGTTCCTGCACAAAATGACATTTGTAAAGGAATAAAAGTGATTTAAAACTGCTTGCAGCTTTATTAATGTAATGTCTGGTCAATATGGATGAAAAATATTTAGAAAAAAGGCATGGGTACCCCCCCCCCAGCCCATTACCAGCCCCCTTTAGGTCTTGTATGGATATTAACCACTTTAGCCCCGGACCATTGTGCTGCCTAAGGACCAGAGGTCTTTTTCCAATTTGGCACTGCGTCGCTTTAACTGCTAATTGCGCGGTCATGCAATGCTGTACCCAAACGAAATTTGCGTCCTTTTCTTCCCACAAATAGAGCTTTCTTTTGATGGTATTTGATCACCTCTGCGGTTTTTATTTTTTGCGCTATAAACGGAAAAAGACCAAAAATTTTGAAAAAAAATGATATTTTCTACTTTTTGTTATAAAAAAAATCCAATAAACTCAATTTTAGTCATACATTTAGGCCAAAATGTATTCGGCCACATGTCTTTGGTAAAAAAAATGTCAATAAGCGTATATTTATTGGTTTGCGCAAAAGTTATAGCGTCTACAAACTAGGGTACATTTTCTGTAATTTACACAGCTTTTAGTTTATGACTGCCTATGTCATTTCTTGAGGTGCTAAAATGGCAGGGCAGTACAAAACCCCCCTAAATGACCCCATTTTGGAAAGTAGACACCCCAAGGAAATTGCTGAGAGGCATGTTGAACCCATTGAATATTTTTTTTTTTTGTCCCAAGTGATTGAATAATGACAAAAAAAAAATATTTACAAAAAGTTGTCACTAAATGATATATTGCTCACACAGGCCATGGGCCTATGTGGAATTGCACCCCAAAATACATTCAGCTGCTTCTCCTGAGTACGGGGATACCACATGTGTGGGACATTTTGGGAGCCTAGCCGCATACGGGGCCCCGAAAACCAATCACCACCATCAGGATTTCTAAGGGCGCAAATTTTTGATTTCACTCCTCACTACCTATCACAGTTTTGAAGGCCATAAAATGCCCAGATGACACAACCCCCCCCCCCCCCCAATGACCCCATTTTGGAAAGTAGACACCCCAAGCTATTTGCTGAGAGGCATGTTGAGTCAATGGAATATTTTATATTTTGACACAAGTTGCAGGAAAGTGACACATTTTTTTTTTGCACAAAGTTGTCACTAAATGATATATTGCTCACACAGGCCATGGGCATATGTGGAATTGTACCCCAAAATACATTTAGCTGCTTCTCCTGAGTATGGGGATACCACATGTGTGGGACTTTTTGGGAGCCTAGCCGCCTACGGGGCCCCGAAAACCAATCACCGCCTTCAGGATTTCTAAGGGTGTAAATTTTTGATTTCACTCTTCACTGCCTATCACAGTTTCGGAGGCCATGGAATGCCCAGGTGGCACGAAACCCCCCCAAATGACCTCATTTTGGAAAGTAGACACCCCAAGCTATTTGCTGAGAGGCATGGTGAGTATTTTTCAGCTCTCGTTTGTTTTTGAAAATGAAGAAAGACAGGGAAAAAACTTTTTTTTTTCTTTTTTCAATTTTCAAAACTTTGTGACAAAAAGTGAGGTCTGCAAAATACTCACTATACCTCTCAGCAAATAGCTTGGGGTGTCTACTTTCCAAAATTGGGTCATTTGGGGGGGGGGTTTGTGCCACCTGGGCATTCCATGGCCTCAGAAACTGTGATAGGCAGTGAAGAGTGAAATCAAAAATTCACGCCCTTAGAAAGCCTGAAGGCGGTGCTTGGTTTTCGGGGTCCCGTACGCGGCTAGGCTCCCAAAAAATCTCACACATGTGGTATCCCCGTACTCAGAAGCAGCAGAATGTATTTTGGGGTGTAATTTCACATATTCCCATGGCATGTTTGAGCAATATATAATTTAGTGACAACTTTGTGCAAAAAAAAAAAAGAAAAAAAAAATTTGTCTCTTTACCGCAACTTGTGTCACAATATAAAATATTCCATGGACTCGACATGACTCTCAGCAAAAAGCTTTGGGTGTCTACTTTCCAAAATGGGGTAATTTGGGGGGGTTTTGAACTGTCCTGGCATTTTATGCACAACATTTAGAAGCTTATGTCACACATCACCCACTCTTCTAACCACTTGAAGACAAAGCCCTTTCTGACACTTTTTGTTTACATGAAAAAATTATTTTTTTTTTGCAAGAAAATTTCTTTGAACCCCAAACATTATATATTTTTTTAAAGCAAATGCCCTACAGATTAAAATGGTGGGTGTTTCATTTTTTTTTTTTACACAGTATTTGCGCAGCTATTTTTCAAACGCATTTTTTGGGGAAAAAACATACTTTTTTAAATTTTAATGCACTAAAACACACTATATTGCCCAAATGTTTGATGAAATAAAAAAGATGATCTTAGGCCGAGTACATGGATACCAAACATGACATGCTTTACAATTGCGCACAAACGTGCAGTGGCAACAAAATAAATACATTTTTAAAAGCTTTTAAAAGCCTTTACAGGTTACCACTTTAGATTTACAGAGGAGGTCTACTGCTAAAACTACTGCCCTCGATCTGACCTTCGCAGCGATACCTCACATGCATGGTGCAATTGCTGTTTACGTTTGACGACAGACCGCTGCTTGCGTTCGCCTTAGCGCGAGAGCAGGGGGCGAGAGGGGTGCTTTTTTTTTTTTTTTTTTTATTCTTTTTTTTTTTTTGCTTTTTTTATCTTATTTTTAAACTGTTCCTTTCATTTTTTTTTTTTTAATCATTTTTATTGTTATCTCAGGGAATGTAAATATCCCCTATGATAGCAATAGGTAGTGACAGGTACTCTTTTTTGAAAAAATTGGGGTCTATTAGACCCTAGATCTCTCCTCTGCCCTCAAAGCATCTGACGACACCAAGATCGGTGTGATAAAATGCTTCCCCAATTTCCCAATGGCGCTATTTACATCCGGCGAAATCTAAGTCATAAAATGCTCGTAGCTTCCGCTTTCTTAGGCCATAGAGATGTTTGTAGCCACTCTGGTCTCTGATCAGCTCTATGGTCAGCTGGCTGAATCACCGGCTGCATTCTCAGGTTCCCTGAGCCAGAGAAAAACACAGAAGATGGTGGGGGGGGCATTCCCTCCCACGGCTTATAAAAGCAGTCTAGAGGCTAATTAGCCGCATGGATTGCCTTTACATGAAAGCCGACCGCTGGCTGAAAAGAATGATACCAAGATGATACCTAAACCTGCAGGCATCATTCTGGTATAACCACTCAAAGTCGTGAATGGCGTACCTGAAGACAAAAAAATGGTTAACAATAAAACACAGTAAACGGTAAAGTATAAAAAATTGCATACTTGAAAAAAAAACATGATAAAACATAATAACAATAAAACATTGCAGAATAGAATACAGTAAAAAAGAGCAGAAAAAGCACAATAGAGAGAGAGAATAGAGAGAGAGAGAACAATAAAACGACAACTATTTTTTTTAATTTTATATATATATATATATATATATATATATATATATTTTTTTTTTTTACACTTTTTTTGTAACTAACTTTTATAACTGTAACCGGTTCCAGGTTCGGGTCTCTCAAAATGTGATGGCATCTTGGGAGACCCTGTGAAAGTGTGCCTAGTCTGTGCAAAGCTCTACCCTACGCTGATACTCAACTAGTGAATGGTAGCATTCAAAACATTCACCAATGCAAAGACCAGGATTGTCAGGACTGGAGGGACAATAATAGTGGGTGTCACGCCTATATCCGCGCTTGCTGCAGACACATCTTTTTTGGGGGGGTTCGTTGGGTAGGGGTACTCGGGAGGACATAAAGAAAATGCCTCTCATGCAGCCGACTGCATTTGGTTGGGGATGTGAATGGGGGAAGTACGGGCGCTGCAGAAGTGGTGGGTTCCCAATTAGGATTGGCGAATGCAGCAGGAAGGGCATTATGGGCACGACAAGCCTGTGTTTGTCTTCTTCTTGGTGGCAGCGGGACACTACTTGTGCTTGCCACCTCACCAGCTGGAACTGCACTTATGGGACTGGCCACGTCACCATGTGTTACTGCAGTGCTGGTTTGACTACGACCGGGGTGTACTAGGCCACTGGTGCTTGCCAGTTCACCAAAACGCTACCAAAAAAACTGTTAGCGATCGCAGGGATCAGGCCTGACTCTGCGAATGCTGCAGTTATGCGTTTAGTGTTTTGTAAGTGACAGTGATCGATCGATACTGCACTTGGGTGGGCTGGGCTGGGCCGGGCGGAGGGGCAAAACTCAGGTGCTAGCAGGTATCTGGGCTGATCCCACTAACACTGCGTTTTTGGGAACCCTAAACTGCTGGGGACGCTAGTATAGATCTGATTGGATCAGATATTGATTCGTTCAGATACTATACCACTAAGGGAGGTGTACAGTGCGTGCGTGGGTGTTAGCGGTACTAGCGCTAACCTGACGCTGCCTGGGGCTGGTGCTTGCCAGTTCACCAAAATGCTACCAAAAAAACTGTTTGCAATCACAGGGATCAGGCCTGACTCTGCAAACGCTGCAGTTATGTGTTTAGTGTTTTGTAAGTGACAGTGATCGATCGATACTGCACTTGGGTGGGCTGGGCTGGGCCGGGCGGAGGGGCAAAATGCAGGGGCTAGCAGGTATCTGGGCTGATCCCGCTAACGCTGCATTTTTGGGAACCCTAAACTGCTGGGGACGCTAGTATAGATCTGATCGGATCAGATATTTATGCTTTTAGATACTATACCACTAAGGGAGGCGTATGCTGTGTGCGTGGGTGTTAGCGGTACTGGCGCTAATCTGACACTGCCTGGGGCGACGCATATCACCGCCGGGCGATCAGGGGGCTAAACCTTTACTCGGTAATAAACGGCGGGTGCCCTGACACTATACAAAATAAACAAACTAACCAGCGTCACCCGTAACGGTTATACAGTGATCAGTGGTGAAAGGGTTAACTAGGGGGCAATCAAGGGGTTAAAACATTTATTAGGTAGTATATGGGGGTCCCTGTCGCTATAAAACGCTGACGGCGAACCTAAATATTTACGTCCCTAATTAGCGTCACCAGCGACACTAATACAGCGATCAGAAAAATTATCGCTTAGTGACACTGGCGACAGGGGGTGATCAAGGGGTTAAAACTTTATTAGGGGGGTACCCTAGACCTAAAGGGGCTAACAGTAACTGTCCCACCACAGTAACTGTCACAAACTGACACCATGCAGTAATCAGAAAAAAAAACCCAAAATACTGCTTGGTGTCAGTGTGACAAGGAGGGGGGAGTGGTGATTTGGGGGTGATCGGGGGGGGGGGGGGATCGGGGGGTAAAGGGGGTTGTATTGTGTGCCTGGCATGTTCTACTGTATGTGTGTGTGTGTTGTGCACTCACATTGATGTCTTCTCTCCTCGGCCCCGGAACGGAAAATATCAAGCCGAGGAGAGATGACATCATTTCCTTTGCTGCTGTTTAGCATACAGCAGCAAAGGAATGTTCTGATTGGCCGGCGGCGATCGCGAGGGGGGGGCCACGAACGGATGGCCTCCCCCTCACCTCCGATCGCCGGGGGACAAAAGAGGACCGCCTCGGGCACCGGGGGGGGTCCGATAGGACCCCCACCCGCGGGAGGCAGATCACGTATATCTACGTGATTCTGCCTGCCTGTGCCGCCTTGCCGACGTATATCGGCGTGAGGCGGTCCTTAAGTGGTTAAGGGTAACCCTGCACCCAAATTAAAAAAGGAAAGGCATGGGCCCCCCAGGCCCTATATACTAAGACAGGGACTGTAGCTTTGTTCTTAAGTAGAATCTGTTTGTAATTTTGAACTGGTACATTTTTAAAGTGTAGCTCCAGCCAAAAAATCTTTTTTTAAGCTTTTTTGGAAAACATAGGGAAGGGTTATCACCCCTGTAACCTTTGTTTTGCTGTCTGTGCACCTGTTCAGAAGATTTCACCTCACTTCCTGTCCCAATGACAATTGGATTTTGAAAATTTGGGGTTTTTAGTGAAACAAGGAACTCTTACAGGAGAGAATTTCCCTTCCTAGGGGTAGTTTTCCTCTCACTTCTTGTTGTCTCCTTCTGTTTGAAAGAAGGAACCGTTTGTAAGTTGGATATTTGAAAGTAGGGGCCTGCCCTATATACTCTGCAGAAAAATTGGACCTTAGGTACTGGTGCTGGTGCCACAACACTGCAACCTCTCACAGATACTCTAGTTGGAGCGCAGGAATGAGCCCTGCTACAAAGTATTGCATCAAAAATTGTAATTACACGCCCCTGTTAAACAGGGGCTGAAAAATTGGACCTTAGCCACTGCTGCCACAACACTGCAACCCCTCACAGATACTATGGTTGTAGTGCAGGAATGAGCCCTGCTGCAAAGTATTGCATCAAAAATTGTAATTACACGCCCCTGTTAAACAGGGGCAGAAAAATTGGGCCTTAGCCACTGGTGGCGCTGCCCCGAACCAAAATGTTCTTACAAGCTATCAGCATGAAAATTGAGGAGGAAGAGGATAGCCACTCAGCATAACAGGATAGTCACTCAGCATCAGCATAGGCAGTCTTGAAGGGATCTCACATTAAAAAAAATTATTCGGTTACATCAGCATCAGGTGCTTGGTTGCTGGTGATCCAAGACTGATTCATTTTCATGAAGGTCACCCGATCGGCCGATTTGGTGGACAGGCGCACCCTGTTGTTGGTTACAAAGCCTCCAGCAGCACTGAATGTGCGTTCCCAAGGAAAATTGGATGCAGGACAGGCCAGTAGCTCAATTGCATACTGTGCAAGCTCTGGCCAGTGATCCATCCTCAAGACCCAGTAACCCAGAGGATTTTCGGTGGGAAAGGTGTCCAATTCTGATCTTGCCCCTAGGTATTCCTGCACCATCTAAATCAGACGCTGGCGATGGTTGCTGGATGCGATCATACCTTGGGGCTGCGGACTAAAAAATTTTCTGAATGCATCGGTCAGACGGCCACCTTCTCCACCACTCCTTCTACGACTGACCGAAGCCTCAGCAACATGTTGTCCAGGACCAGGAATTTGTAACCCCCCAGGCTCTGGAAACGCGCTGCACAAACCTTTCTGCAAGGCCTCCCAAAGATGTTTCATGTTTCCTCTGCTCCCTCTGCGACGGCAAGATAGGGTCCGCAACCTTACCCTTGTAACGTGGATCAAGGAGGGTTGCCAGCCAGTAATGATCCCTAGACATGTGCATTCGTTTTCGTCCGAATTTCAGGTATTTTCGTTATCGTTTTAACAAACGATAACGAAAGCGCAGAATCCGAAAACCGAAAGATCCGACATAAACAAATGCTTTATTTTCGTTTTCGTTGTGACAACAGTTCGATATAGATAGGAGATTCGACATGACACTGACAATAACAATCTGTGTCTATGGAATGTGCCTAACCTTAACTCTATAGTCCATCCATACTAGTCCAAGATTATTCGAAAAGATTCGACATAGAGAGAAAAGATCGCTGCTGGAATTGGGTGGGGGAAGTAAAATAAAAATAATGATGATGATGAATGTTATTGGCCGATTGTAACCAAAGAGGAGGGGCAGTAAAATAGCTAGAACCACACACGTACAGCCAACTTACTTTCACTTACGATTTGCTAGCAGAGAGAGACCGACACGCTGAATCATTTCAGAAGACAGTCAATCTTAGCTGGTCCGTTTGTCACTTTGTCAGAGAACCTGAATTATTTATCAATTGAGCATAAGCACAGCAGCAGAACAATAGTGCTATTGTGTTAGTGTTGTGAACTTGATAGATTGATACTAGTGTTGCTGCTAGTGTTGTGATAGCCTCAGAGGCTGCCCGTGTTGTGTGTGTGGGGGGGGGTTTATTATTATAGATTCTATATTATAGATTGAGATTCTATATAGATTCTATATACCCTATCTTGTTACCTGTCTGATCAGTGATCACTATCACCAGTCCATTTTCTGAACTATACAGCAACAGCAAGTCAGCAATGTACCGCTCTAATGGAAAAGTGAAGGCAGGTAAAGGTAGTGGTCGTGGTCGCGGTGGACGCCTTGCTAAAAAAAGTGGCAAGGTCTCTGCTACTAGTGCCTCTGACACTTCTGCCGCCACAAACATGCTGTCCACAACAGTGGGTGTCACCACCAGTGCCGCCAGCAAAGCTAGTTCCACCACCACCAGTTCCACTATTAGTTTTCCTGTCAGACCACCAACATCTGCTGCCGCTTCCACTGCCAGTGCAGTGCCTCCTTCTACAGGTGTCATGGCTTCTTATTTTTATGGAATAGGCAAGAAACCTAGTAGAGTGGAGTTGCCTTTACACTCACCACCACCAATCACACTGCCAGTGCCACTGCCCAGCTCCCCAAAGAAGCAATTGAGGGAGACAGCAGAAGAGACAGAGTGTCAGACTTTTTTTTCATTGGCCCAAGAAGAGAATGATTTTGAATGTGATGCTCCTCTTTCCCCAACCACTGCAGACGTTTTATACATGCTTAGCCCACAGGACTTACAGTTTGACCGAGAGAAAGTGCAAGAGGGATATTCTGTGAGGAGTAGGACAGGTAGCAGTTCACTTTTTTAATCTGCTGCTAACTCCCCCTCTCCCTCTGTTATTATGGAGGAAAAATCCTGTGATGATATCACCGACCTCCCCAGCACCCCTGCCATTAGCAGCACTAGTTCTAGTTCACCAAGTGTAACTGTAGTGGCAACAGCTTCCACCACTGGTGTGCTACCTGCTGCAGCTATATCAGCCCTGAATAGAGATCAACAGGGTCAAGGGGCTGCATCCTGCCGCAGCAACGTTTGGAAATAGAGTAGGGGTAAAATGTTAGAACATTTAACCAATGATGGTATGAACCTACACCTTAAAAATTACCACCACTCTACTTTACTTCGGGCAGAGGCAGAAAAAGAAGATGGTAGAGCAGGAAGCAGCATAACGGACTCTGACTGTACTGGTGGTACCTCCTCAACCACACCACTTACTCAGAGCACAGGCATTGGCAATAGAGAGGGTTCAATTAAGACAAACCATCCACGTGCAGTAGTTCCACTGCGAACCCAATCAGGCTCCTCATCCTCCCAAGGATATCATCAGCCTACCCTAGATAGTTTTGTTGGCTTTAGTTCCAAGGGCATGTCAAAACAGCAGGCCAACAAGATCCCCTGCCTCATTGGCCAATTCATTGCTGTTGGAGGAGCCTCTTTTCGCATGATTGAAGGGGAGCTCATGCATGCCCTTGCTCCACGATACGTTGTTCCTGCACGAACAACTTTCAACAGAAAGATTATTCCAGCACTATACCATTCGTGCATTGCATTATTGAAGGAAAAATGGCCAAAGCCGAGGGTCAGACAATTCATTTGACCACTGATTTGTGGACAGCTCCCAGCAGTCAACACGTTTTCCTGTCTTTGACTGCACACTGGTGGCAGGCCACTGTGCCTGTTGGGGGTGGCACTAGTGTAATGCCCCGTACACACGGTCGGATTTTCCGATGGAAAATGTCCGATCGGAGCGTGTTGTCGGAAATTCCGACCGTGTGTGGGCTCCATCGGACATTTTCCATCGGATTTTCTGACACACAAAGTTGGAGAGCAGGAGATAAAAATCCGTTGTCGGAAATTCCGATCGTGTGTACACAAATCCGACGGACAAAGTGCCACGCATGCTCAGAATAAATAAAGAGATGAAAGCTATTGGCCACTGCCCCGTTTTGTAGTCCCGACGTACGTGTTTTACGTCACCGCGTTCAGAATGATCGGATTTTCCGACAACTTTGTGTGACCGTGTGTATGCAAGACAAGTTTGAGCCAACATCTGTCGGAAAAAATCCATGGATTTTGTTGTCGGAATGTCCGAACAAAGTCCGACCGTGTGTACGTCCTATTAGAGTTCAAACTTCATCAGGAAGCAGGTCTGCAGCGCAAGACCAGCAGGGTTATCAAGCTTTCCTGCTCCACACAGCAGTCGTGATGATAAACACAGCTCTGCCAACATATTGCGGGCAATTAGATCGAGGTTGGCCAATTGGTTTGGAGAGCAGGCAGTCACCAATGTCTCTGTTGGGTTCATTGTGACAGACGGAGGTTCAAACATGGTTAAAGCGCTCCAAGATGGATCTTTTGTTGGTGTGCGCTGTTCTGCACACATACTGCATTTAGTGGTCAAGGGTGCAATCCCAGTGGAGAAAAACAACAAGATTGCTCAAATCTTGGACCTTTGCAGAAAGATTGCAGGGCATTTCCACCGCAGTGTAGGGGCTGGTCAACTGTTGAGGGAGGAGCAAGAACAATCATGGCTTCCCATACATCGCCTGAAACAAGATGTTAGCACCCGGTGGAACTATACCCTGGAAAAGCTGGAACGCATTTTGGAGCAAAAGACAGCCATCCACAATCTATCATTCCACCTTTGGGATTGATTCCACACTGGGACATGATGACTGGTGTATAATTGGGCAGCTCGTTTATGTCTTAAAACCCTTCCGGAATGTGATGGAAAACTTGAGTCAGAGCAATGCCAGTCTAGGACAGGTCATACCCTTGTTTACCTATCTCATAGATAAGATGGGATCGTTCCTAGAAAACAGTGAGCCTGTTTGTGGCAGCCCAATTCATGCCGATGTAGCGTCTTTTATCAGAAAGCTACAAGATAACTTAAAAGATCGGCTAAATGACCGTGTCCGCAAAAGCCCTGAACTCATGCTGGCTTCCCTGTGTGATCCCAGGATCAAAGGTAAACTGGCACTCAGGGACAACAGCCTCTCCTACTGGAAAGAAAAACTGATTGAAAGGGTCCGTAATTTGCAGCAACAGAGATGTATGCCGGATGAGGCCGGTTTGGAAGATTCCCCTGCCATGTCTGCTATTCCAAGGCCTGGCACCATAACTTAAAAACAACCGAGTGGAACATGTGCATGTTGGGTAGAGGCACTTGACAATCTGGTGGATGCAGGTCAAGCAGCAGGTAATCGAGAGGAGAGCAGTGCCTCTGAATTGGTCAGGGCCTACCTATATGAAGCACCTTTGCTTCCTACAGAGGACCCTTTGACCTATTGGGATGGTAAGAAAAGTTTGTGGCCTGGTCTTTGCCTGGTTGCCCAGCAACTTCTATCCTGTCCTCCAACCACTGTGCAAAGTGAGAGAGTTTTCTCTATTACTGGGAATATCCTTAATCCACACCGTGCACAACTAACACCCCATTTGATGGAACAAATAACTTTCCTCAAATTTAACCTCCCCAAGCTGGGTTACCCTACCCTTAACTTGTGAGACCTGAATCATTGTTACCATATGAAGATAGATGGGACTCAGAGGAACCATCCAAATGTTGAGGAAAATCATTTTTTTTATTTTCTTCCCACTTGACACAATAGCAGTTGTCTACTTGTCTTTGGTGTGACCCAAGATTTAAATAGAATTTTATTATTTTAAGCAATCCAAATGTTTCCCTTTATTCCTTCCACCACCCTTTTTGTAATGAATGTTGTGCAGAGTGACTAGAGTGTGTGTGATTGCATGAATTAATGTTGTGTGAATGGACAGTAGCAAGGGTTGAAGCCTTGACGTGGCGCTACTACTGACGTGTTGCTGTCTTTGTAAATACAAATAACAACCTGTGCTAATTTAACCATTTTTGTATGATGGTCTGGAAATAAGAGACAATGATTAAAGATGACCTCAACAGCATGACAGTTCCTCTTGATGGAGAGACTGTCAACTCAAGGATCAGAATATGTTACCAACACAACATAGCACAAAGAAGCATACAGTTGGAAACGTGATTCTATGCAAGATAGATTAGTTGGTTACTGGCACTGCTGAGCTGCATCCAGATGCCCAGGACCCCTCCCATTTGCCATCTCTGACCCTGGGGACACCAGGGCCCTCTCTGATGCTCCGCCTGTTTCATGACCATCTGCAATTGTCCGAAGTCACCAGTGTGAGTAATCTACCCTGCTGCCATGTTACTCAAGCCCTGGAAATGATAACTGCCCTTTGAACTGTTGCCCCTTGTGATTGTGTTAGCCTGTGAACCTCTGTCCGGTTAACTGTTGCCCTCATGATTGCAAGCTTGCAACCTATGTCCTGTGAACTGTTGAGGACTGTATGGTGGTTATGGTTAACCCCTGCTGTAACTATCTGCTGTGTATTCTGGTGGGGGGGAAAGCTGAACGGTGTGACTGGACACAATACATGGGATTACCCTTTGCACATTGAAATAGTGTAGGGAGAAATATCTTACATTTTCTAAGTTCAGCCTGATAGTTAAATTTTATAAGGCCTCTAGTAAGTTAGTAACAATAAATGGACTAGTTCATTTAGATAAACATCACGTGAATCTTACAAGGAAAGCAAAACTCAAAAAAACAATTATTTGTGAAGAAATTTTTTTATTTTTAACATAAACAAAACATAAAATAAAAAAATATATAAAAATATATTCTCCCCCAACCTGGTGACCAGTCACTGTAGGGACATATTAATGCCAGCCATCTGGTCACCAAGGTACCAAGTAGCCTCCAGTTGCCTCCTAAGGCTGCGTTGGTACCTCTCCAACGTAGCGACGTTGTGATGGAGCTGCCGGCAATTGTGGAGGGCCAAAAAGTGACATAGCCTCCTGGTTAAGGCATATTGTCTCTCTTGGACCTCCACAATGCGCCGCAGATAATCATTCACATGTGGCTCTGGAGGGGGGATGGGTACTGGTCCTGAAGCGGGTGGAGAATCCACACCAGGAAGCACTGGGGAGGAGGCACCAATGGGTGTGTCCAGGTGGGGAGATAGTGATGAAGGGTGGAGGAGAACATTCCCTGTAGAAACCGCTGGGGAGGAAGGACAGTCAGCCCAACCAGACGCGGGCAGGTCCAGGCCTTCGTCCACCGGGTGGAGGTGAAGGATGAAGACTTCACCTGTGAAGAAAAGAAAATACATTAGATAGATAGATAATACAATACACATGGCTTCTTCACCCTAACATTATATAAAGGCAATTATCTCCCAGCCCTTGTAGACAATCATGTAACATCTTGAGATGTTTTCACTTCCATACCAGTTTTCCATTTTTGATATTCAGTGAGTTGCACCTTATCAATTTGTGTGTAGGAGATAGTGGTGTCTGTGTCAATTTGCTGCGTCATACCAAGTTTGCAGAGCTGTGCAGGAAGGTGTAGTAATTTACTGTACTCTGACCGGGGCGGAGCTGAGTGTCCTCCCCGGCCAGAGTACAAAGGGATTCCCCTCTACACATCGAGCAGTGTAACTGTAAAGGGGAATCTCCCAAAGATTTTATCCGCTTGGTCGTACGGCCGGCTGGAGAAAATCTTAAGGTGTAATGGATGCCTAAGTACTGACCGACCACTAACTAATCTACCTCATCCAGACTGACTGACTGTCGCAAATATGGAAGATCAGTTGCACTTGCAGAAAAACATATGAGCTATACCAGTTTTTAACATTACACTCACCAAAGAGAAGCCATTCAAGCCATTGCATTTGGGATGACCTAATAAAAAGTTGTTTAATAAAATATAGCAGGCTACTTTTTAAAGTTGATAATTTTGTATGGCCACTGATTGAATAACCCCCACTTCTGTTTTAGGCTAGGTAGGTTACTCACTCCTGGTCTAGGCTAGGAGGTATAACAGGTATAACATCATGAGAAAAGTGTTAATGCATGCATTAGGGGCATGCCAGAGATTGAACATGTCCAGGGACTGCAAGCCAATAGCTGGAGATTCTTGTCTGACACCCCCCCTCCAGCCTGCTGTGTTATTCATAATGATTAACAGTGATTGGCTCAGACTGGGAATCTGAACTGCAGCAAGAAGGTGGCGTGATCAGGGACATTGAGGAAATAACAAGCACAGGTCACGCTAAAAGGAAGACTGGAATCGGCTGCAGAGGTGGACTAATAATTCCAGCTAAACTGAAGCCTTGCAGAATAAATCACAACCATTTCTAGACAAGGTATGCCATCAGCATTTCATATTTAAAATACTATATTTGCCTGGAAAATACAGAAAACGTTATACTTACTCCCTGGATCTGCCGCGTCTGGCTGTTCTTCCACATCCCAAGCAGCCTCTACAGGGCAGGTCTCCTCCACCTCCTGCTCAGCCTCAGCAGCTGTTGATTAATGATAGAAAAGAACATTACAATCTCCAGTGTACAACAATCTCACACATTAGTACAAGAACATTGAAACATGTATGATCATCACTCAGCAGATACCAGCAAGATTATACTAACTAACTTACATGTGGGAGTTGCTGCCTCAGCCTCCTCCTCCTGAATCTCCCCCTCTGACTGGATGACACCTATTTATAAAGAAGAAATGATGAACGTTACAATGGTCAAGCTTCAACTTACTATAAATAAATATACTGTAGTGTATATAGATAAAATGAATTATCCATTAGCATGGCAATACAGGGCAGGTCACTAACGTTTATCTACAAGGCAGGGACATGCATTCACCATTTAGAAAAAATCAGTAAAAAAGGCACTTACCTGTCCTGGTTCCAGCGGCGCCGGCGAGTGCTAGGTGCACCGCTACTGATCAGGCGCCTCAGTTCAGAGCAGCGACATTCTGTCAGATTACGTAAGTTACGCAAGCGCTTGCATTACCTTACAGAGCGTCGTAGAGGCTCTACCTGTCACTGCTTGAGCGAGAAGCAATGACACTGAAATCGACAATGGAAGGCTGGACAAATGGAAAAGGACCCACTGTATTAGTGTCGCTACTACAGTACTTACTGCACGTTGCTGACGTGGAGGACTCCTGCTCCTCCGCCCTCTGCCTCCGGCGGCGCTGGGCCTGGATACAATCTTTAAATAAAATCAAACACATCATGGTAAATGTCGTGTCGCATGCTTGACAAAAAAAATGTCCTGTACACATTGCACAATGCAATGCTGACACCAACCTTGATGAGCCAGGAGCTGGGTGATCTCATCCTCCCCTACATCCGCTAGGAGCTCCGCCTCATTGGGGAGGAGAGGCACCTGCTTCCCTCTGCGCCCCAACTGCCTGCGTTTCCACTGCAAAACAAAAAGAGAAGAGAAACGAGTTCCACGATTAAATTACAATTGTAATCTGAAAATTACATCAACACATGAAACACATGTAGAATGAACCCGTAGAATGAAACAATGCAAATGGAATTTTTGGATTAGGCGCATTTTTTCATGTAGCACAAGATTTGCACATTTATTTATTAACCAAATTTATTTTAAGAAAAACGTATGCATTTTTGGTGCACAATAAAATATAAAAGACAGGATTGTGCCGAGTAAATATAGATGTCCAGTCCACCTTTCTAATTATTACACAGCGCACGCTTGTGTGAACTGTGTATGGTGTAAAATTTCCTTTCTTGTTTCTTTTGCAAAGCATTAACCCACTTGAGGATGTGGACCCCCCTATAGTAACTAAACATATGGCGGGTCCGTAAGCTGGTTAAGTGCAGCCACCGTAACACTTTTTTTTTTTGAAATATATTTAACTCTTTTTATTTTTCAATAACAAAAAATGTAAAACCCAGTGGTGATCTAATGCCACCAATAAAAGTGCTATATGTGGCGGGAGAAGAGCATAAATTTCATTTGGGTAGTACATTGCAGGAGCGTGCAGTTGTCAGTTAAAGCTGCAACGCGCTAAATAGCAGAATATGGCCTGGTCAGAAAGGGGGCGTAACCTACAGGTGGTCAAGTGGAACTTAAAAGCACTTACTGCTCAGTTTAGTGATAACTAAGAACAAATAAAGGCCATGGAAATATTCCTCTTACAATGATCGTGGCAATAATATATTTAACATATGCAACTGCAAACTATGCTTTTATGTGTAGGCTAGGCACACCTATGCGCAAATTTGTTTTTTCACAGGAGGGAGGATAAATTAAAAATTATTTATTCCTTTTTAAAAAAAAAATTTCACTTAACTTTACTGACATCACATGTGATAGCAATAATATATGTTTATGTGTGTGTGGAGGGGGGGACTTGTTTTTGGGCATAATATGTGATTTCATTTTTAACCACTTGCCGACCGGCTCACGCCGATATATATTGGCAGAATGGCACGGCTGCGCAAAGTAACGTGATATCGGGACCCGCGGACTCCATGTCCGCCGGGTGCCGGCGATCGTGTCACGGAGCTGAAGAATGCAGAGATGCCTATGTACCCAGCATCTACCTGTTCTGCCTAGTGACAGGACAGTGATCTTCTGCTCCCTGTCATCGGGAGCAGTGATCAGTGTTGTGTCACTGGTAGCCCATCCCCCCACAGTTAGAATCACTCCCTAGGACACACTTAACCCCTTCAGCACCCTCTAGTGGTTAACCCCTTCCCTGCCAGTGTCATTTTTTACACAGTAAAATCAGTGCATTTTTTGAGCTTTGATCGTTGTATAAATGACAATGGTCCCAAAATGGCATCAAAAGTGTTAGATGTGTCCGCCATAATGTTGCAGTCACAATAAAAATCGCTCATCGCCGCCATTACTACTGTAGTAAAAAAAATTATTAATAAAAATGCCATAAAACTATTTTTTTTATAGTTTTAACTGTTTTTTAATTATTTTTTGGGGATACATTACTTATATAGCAAAAAGTAAAAAAAATTGCTTTTTTTTCAAATCTTTTTTTGTTTATAGCGCAAAAAATAAAAACCGCAGAGGTGATCAACTACCACCAAAAGAAAGCTCTATTTGTGGGAAAAAAAGGACGTCAATTTTGTTTGGGAGCCACGTCGCACAACCGCGCAATTGTCAGTTAAAGCGACGCAGTGCCGAAACGCAAAAAGTGGCACGGTCATTTGGCAGCCAAATCCTCCAGGGCTGAAGTGGTTAAAATGGAAAAAAAAAATAATCAGACACGTTACTTACCGTTTTATGTCGCTGACTTTTTTGCGACAGGCAATCGGGTCACGCCGATGGCGATATGTCTCCTCAACCCTTCTGGAGATCTCCTCCCACTTCTCCCGCTTCCACTCCTGAGTGGTTTCTCTGGAGCGGGGGCCACACAGCTACATCCAGCAAGGAACTGTTTCCTTTACAAGGACCTGGGACTCAATGTGAGTCTACATAAGGTTACGCTTCCTGCTGGTTGCAGCTTGTGTCCCCCTCCTGCGCCCATTTTTGGATGATAGTGTTGGGGATGTTGCTGCTGCTGCTGTTGCCTCCATAGAAGGCCCAGGAAGTGGAACGTCCTCCATGTCGTCGAAATTCATTGATTCCTTTGATACTGACACTGATGCCGCGCCCGCCATTGCACTTGCGATTGAGAAACGAATGTGAAAGTTAGCTGACTGTTGGGGTAGAGTAGACCAATGAATGAACGATGAAGATTCGACAAAGCAACGAAAAACATACAAATGTCGAATCTTTGGCTTATGGTGTCTGTCGAAAGTTCTAAGAAGATTCGACAGAGCAGCTAGTAAACTGTACGATTCTGCATTAGTACATTTCCGGGCAAATGCATCCGCCCATAGGCTATAGAAAAATTCTAATGTTGGTTGACTAGTAAAATAATTAATAAAATATAATTATTAATTTATTACTAGTCATACAACATTAGAATTATACTACAGCTAGCTTGTAGGCGGAAAATTCGACAAATGTACAATTGCGGCGTCGTACAGTTTAGCTGCTCCGTCAAATCTTCTTTGAACATTCGACAGACACCATAAGCCTTCAATGACAGATTTGACCTTATTTAATTTGGATTTTCGGACGAATGCAAGTTTTTAACGAAAAAGAAATAAAGAAAAACGAATTTCGTGAGTAACTAAATAAATTTATTTTTTGGACGAAAACGAAATTCCGAAACAAAATATTTCAGTGTGCACATGTCTAATGATCCCTCTCCTTGATACCACGAATACGAGGATCCTTCCGCAGGCTTTGCAGGATCAGGGAGGCCATGCAGCATAGGTTTGCTGAGGCATTCGGTCCGGAGTCCTCTGGGTCACTAAGGACGACATGATCCGCAGCCACCTCCTCCCAGCCACGTACAAGTCCATGGGTTTCTTGGGACTGTAAATGATCCCTTGAAGACTGCTGCTGATGCTGAGTGCTAGGCTCCACCTCCATGCTGACACAATCCTCCTCCTCCTCTTCCTGTGTGATCGGCGGGCCAGCAGGAACACTGTCTGGATAAAGGGGGCCTTGAGAGGTAAGGAAGTCCTCTTCTTCCTGCCTCTGTTATGCCTCAAGTGTCCTGTCCATTATTCCACGCAGCGTGTGCTCCAACAGGTGGACAAGAGGTACAGTATCACTGATGCATGCACCGTCACTGCTCACCATCTTCGTGGCCTCCTCAAATGGTGACAGGACAGTGCATGCATCCCTGATCATAGCCCACTGGCGTGGGGAAAAAAAACAAGCTCCTCTGACCCTGTCCTGATGCCATAGTCGCACAGGTACTCATTGATGGCCCTCTGCTGCGTGTGCTGCCGTTGCAGCATGGCCAATGTTGAGTTCCACCTGGTGGGCATGTCACAGATTAGGCAGTTCTTGGGCAGGTTAAATTCCTTTTGGAGGTCAGCCAGCCGAGCACTGGCATTATTTGACTGGCGGAAATGCACACAGACTTTCCTGGCCTGCCTCAGGACATACTGTAAGCCCAGGTACCTGCCCAAGAACCACTGCACCACCAAGTTAAGGACGTGAACCAAACAGGGCACATGGGTCAGTCCCTGTCGGGGGGTGGAGAGGACATTGGTGCTATTGTTGCAAACCACCATTCCTGGCTTAAGCTGGTGTGGCGTCAACCACCTCTGAGCCTGCCCCTGCAGAGCTGACAGAATCTCTGCCCCAGTGTGGCTCCTGTCCCCCAAGCACACCAGCTCAAACACCGCATGGCATCTTTTTTTGCCTGCGTACTTGCGTAGCCCCTTGAACGCCTACGGAGCACCGCTGGTTCCGAGGACAAATCAGCACAGGAAGAGGCCATGGAGGAAGAAGAAGAGGAGGGGGTGGAGGAGAGAGATGTGTCAGAATCACCACGAGTAGCATTTTGGAGGCCTAGTGGCGGAACAACCTCCAACACTACTGCACCCTGTCCTGCAGCCTTCCCAGCTGCCAGCAGAGTCACCCAGTGGGCCGTGAAAGATAGGTAACGTCCCTGTACATGCCTGCTGGACCATGAGTCAGCGGTAATATGCACCTTACCGCTGACCGCCCTGTCCAGCGAGGCCAAGACATTGCCTTCCACATGGCGGTAGAGAGCCAGAATCATCTTCCGTGAAAAAAAGTGGTGTTTGGAAACCTGCCACTGAGGAACCGCACATTCCACAAACTCATGGAAGGGGTCAGAGTCTACCAACTGAAAAGGCAGCAGTTGAAGTGCTAGCAATTTACCCAAGATAGCATTCAACCGCTGGGCATGTGGATGGCTGGGGGAAAACTTCTTGGTGCAGCAGCTGGGGCAGGGAAATTTGCCTGGTACAATCGGATGTTGGTGTACCGATAGCAGATTGCCCGCAAGTACTTGGCAGTGACACACCTAATTCTACACCTTCATTCCTCTCAGTGCAGGTTTCTGAGAGGACTGAAGGTATAGTGGGGTTGGAGATCCCAGCTGATGAGGAGCAAGAAGAGGTCTGCTTTGTTCTTTGGAGTGGGTCTTTTATGTATGCTTGCTAATGGCAGGTCAACCTATGTCTGGTCAAGCATATGGTGCCCAAGCGGCTGCTGTTTTGGCCACGCGAGATACACTTCAGACATACAGTGGGGCAAAAAAGTATTTAGTCAGCCACCAATTGTGCAAGTTCCCCCACTTAAAAAGATGAGAGAGGCCTGTAATTGTCATCATAGGTATACCTCAACTATGAGAGACAAAATGTGGAAACAAATCCAGACAATCACATTGTCTGATTTTTGAAAGAATTTATTTGCAAATTATGGTGGAAAATAAGCATTTAGTCAATATCAAAAGTTCATCTCAATACTTTGTTATATATCCTTTGTTGGCAATGACAGAGGTCAAACATTTTCTGTAAGGGCCCTTTCACACTGGGGCGGTTTGCAGGCGCTATTGCGCTAATAATAGCGCCTGCAAACCGACCAGAAAGTGCAGCTGCTTTTATTCCAGTGTGAAAGCCCAAGGGCTTTCACACTGGAGCGATGCGCTGGCATGACGGTAAAAAAAGTCCTGCTAGCAGCATCTTCGGAGTGATGAAGGAGCGGAGTGTATACCATTTCTTCACCGCTCCTGCCCATTGAAATCAATGGGACGGCGCGGCTATACCGCCGGCAAAGCGCCTCTGCAGAGGCGCTTTGCGGTGGTTTTTAACCATTTCTCGGCCGCTAGCGGGGAGTAAAACCGCCCCGCTAGCGGCCGCATACCGACGGTAAAGTGGTGGCGCTTTACCACCGACGCCCGCCCCAGTGTGAGAGGGCTCTTAGTCTTCACAATGTTTTCACCCACTGTTGCTGGTATGTTGGCCCATTCTTCCATGCAGATCTCCTCTAGAGCAGTGATGTTTTGGGGCTGTCGCTGGGCAACACGAACTTTCAACTCCCTCCAAAGATTTTCTATGGGGTTGAGATCTGGAGACTGGCTAGGCCACTCCAGGACCTTGAAATGTTTCTTACGAAGCCACTCCTTCGTTGCCCAGGCGGTGTGTTTGGGATCATTGTCATGCTGAAAGACCCAGCCACATTTCATCTTCAATGCCCTTGCTGATGGGAGGAGGTTGGCATTCAAAATCTCACTAGCTCAGTGAGTCACCCGCCTGGCTGAAAGTGTCTTTGAACATGCACTCAGGCAATGGCCTTGTCAGGTATAGGCTTGGCTAGACTATATATATACAAGCCTGTATATACATTTATTAAATGCACTGAGCTCAGTGAGCCACCTGCCTGGCTGAAGTATATTAGACACAATACACCAGGAACAGTCTACAGTGAAATGAAGCTAAACTGTATACAGTGTATAACATAAATAAATATATATATATATATATATATATATATATATATATATATATATATATACACAAACACGGGATGTATATATATACTAAATACACTGCAGCTGTCTCGCCAGGAACAGTCTGCAGTGAGATCTAGCTAAACTATATACAGTGTGTGTGTATATATATGTATATATATATATATATACTGTGTATATATATATATATATATATATATATATATATATATATATATATATATATATATATATATATATATAGTATTCAGACCCCCTTAAATTTTTCACTCTTTGATTATATTGCAGCCATTTGCTAAAATCATTTAAGTTCATTTTTTTCCTCATTAATATACACACAGCACCCCATATTGACAGAAAAACGCAGAATTGTTGACATTTTTGCAGATTTATTAAAAAAGAAAAACTGAAATATCACATGGTCCTAAGTATTCAGACCCTTAGTTGTGACACTCATATATTTAACTCAGGTGCTGTCCATTTCTTCTGATCATCCTTGAGATGGTTCTACACCTTCATTTGAGTCCAGCTGTGTTTGATTATACTGATTGGACTTGATTAGGAAAGCCACACACCTGTCTATATAAGACCTTACAGCTCACAGTGCATGTCCAGAACACTTCCTAGAGCTGGCTGTCCGGCCAAACTGAGCTATCGGGGGAGAAGAGCCTTGGTGAGAGAGGTATAGAAGAACCCAAAGATCATTGTGGCTGAGCTCCAGAGATGCAGTCAGGAGATGGGAGAAAGTTGTAGAAAGTCAACCATCACTGCAGCCCTCCACCAGTAGGGGGGTTTATGGTTGAGTGGCCCGATGGAAGCCTCTCCTCAGTGCAAGACACATGAAAGCCCGCATGGAGTTTGCTAAAAAATACCTGAAGGACTCCAAGATGGTGAGAAATAAGATTCTCCTGTCTGATGAGACCAAGATAGAACTTTTTGGTTTTAATTCTAAGCAGTATGTATGGAAAAAAACAGGCACTGCTCTTACCTGTGCAATACAGTCCCAACAGTGAAGCATGGTGGTGGCAGCATCATGCTGTGGGGGTGTTTTTCAGCTGCAGGGACAGAACGACTGGTTGCAATCGAGGGAAAGATGAATGCGACCAAGTACAGGGATATCCTGCACGAAAACCTTCTCCAGAGTGCTCAGGACCTCAGACTGGGGCGAAGGTTTACCTTCCAACAAGACAATGACCCTAAGCACACAGCTAAAATTATGAAGGAGTGGCTTCACAACAACTCCGTGACTGTTCTTGAATGGCCCAGCCAGAGCCGTGACTTAAACCCAATTGAGCATCTCTGGAGAGACCTAAAAATGGCTGTCCACCAATGTTTACCATCCAATCTGACAGAACTGGAGAGGATCTGCAAGGAGGAATGGCAGAGGATCCCCAAATCCAGGTGTGAAAAGCTTGTTGCATCTTTCCCAAAAAGACTCATGCCTGTATTAGATCAAAAGGGTGCTTCTACTAACTACTGAGCAAAGGGTCTGAATACTTAGGACCATGTGATATTTCAGTTTTTCTTTTTTAATAAATCTGCAAAAATATCAACAATTCTGTGTTTTTCTGTCAATATGGGGAACTGTGTGTACATTAATGAGGAAAAAAAAATGAACTTAAACGATTTTAGCAAATGGCTGCAATATAACAAAGAGTGAAAAATTAAAGGAGGTCTGAATACTTTCTGTCCCCACTGTATATATATACACAAAACCGGGATGCATATATATACACAATACACTGCAGCTATCTAACTGTCTCGCCTGCCTGCCTGAAGTATATTAGCAACAGAACAGCAGGAAGGAATTGCCTGCTGAAACTAAATGAAATAACAGTCTCTGTCTCTCTATTTAACAAACGTCACCAACACACTACACAGGGCCAGTGTGGGGTGTGTACTTAACCCCCTGAGCCATAATTGGCCACAGACACCCTGCCTTTGGCCAATTATGGCTCTCTTCGCTGACGGCACTGTGATTGGCCAAAGCATGCAGGTCATAATGCATGCTTGGGCAATCATCGGCCAGCAATGCATTGCGATGCCGCAGTGAATTATGGGCCGTGACGCGCCACTCGAATTTGGCGTGATGTTCATAATTCGACGAACGGTTGAACGGCCGATGTTCGAGTCGAACTTACGTTCATCTCGAACAAAAAAGCTTATCCCTATGCATCACAATCAAGACCCTTCTGGTATGAAATTTTGGGGTATAGACCATATAAAACCAACATGGAGAGGTTCAAATATGGTGAGAGAACTCTCTAAATGGGAAACTCACTGGATTTTTTTGAAAGATACCCTTGCCCCGAAAGGGTTAAATATAGAGCTTGATATTAATTGCTTTATCAGCTACTATTGAATGTTGTGGGGGGAAGTATTCTAGGTATCTGTATGTTATCTGGTAATAGGGATGAGCTTCGAGTTCGAGTCAAACTCATGTTCGACTCGAACATCGGCTGTTCGCAAGTTCACCGAACAGCAAACAATTTGGGGTGTTCGCGGCAAATTCGAATGCCGCGGAACACCCTTTAAAAGTCTATGGGAGAAATCAAAAGTGCTAATTTTAAAGGCTTATATGCAAGTTATTGTCATAAAAAGTGTTTGGGGCCCTGGGTCCTGCCCCAGGGGACATGGATCAATGCAAAAAAAAGTTTTAAAAACGGCCGTTTTTTCAGGAGCAGTGATTTTAATAATGCTTAAAGTCAAACAATAAAAGTGTAATATCCCTTTAAGTTTCGTAGCTGGGGGGTGTCTATAGTATGCCTGTAAAGGGGCGCATGTTTCCCATGTTTAGAACAGTCTGACAGCAAAATGACATTTCAAAGGAAAAAAAGTCATTTAAAACTACTCGCGGCTATTGCATTGCCGGTCTGACAATACACATAAAAGTTCATTGATAAAAACGGCATGGGAATTCCCCACAGGGGAATCCCCGAACCAAAATTTTAAAAAAAAAATGACGTGGGGGTCCCCCTAAATTCCATACCAGGCCCTTTAGGTCTGGTATGGATATTAAGGGGAACCCCGGACAAAATTTTTTTTTTTAAATGACGTGGGGGGTCCCCCTAAATTCCATACCAGACCCCTCAGGTCTGGTATGGATTTTAAGGGGAACCCTGCGCCAAAATTTAAAAAAAAAACGGCGTGGGGTCCCCCCAATGATCCATACCAGACCCTTATCTGTGCACGCAACCTGGCAGGCCGCAGGAAAAGAGGGGGGGATGAGAGAGCGCCCCCCCTCCTGAACCGTACCAGGCCACATGCCCTCAACATTGGGAGGGTGCTTTGGGGTAGCACCCCAAAACACCTTGTCCCCATGTTGATGAGGACAAGGGCCTCATCCTCACAACCCTGGCCGGTGGTTATGGGGGTCTGCGGGCGGGGGGTTTATCGGAATCTGGAAGCCCCCTTTACCAAGGGGACCCCCAGATCCCAGCCCCCCCGAGTGAAATGGTAAGGGGGTACAAAAGTCCCCCTACCATTTCACTAAAAACTGTCAAAAATGTTAAAAATGACAAGAGACAGTTTTTGACCATTCCTTTATTTAAATGCTTCTTCTTTCTTCTATCTTCCCTCATCTTCTTCTTCTTCTGGTTCTTCTGGCTCTTCTGGTTCTTCCTCCGGTGTTCTCGTCCAGCATCTCCTCTGCGGTGTCTTCT
The DNA here is from genome assembly GCF_042186555.1 of Aquarana catesbeiana. NCBI lineage: Eukaryota > Metazoa > Chordata > Amphibia > Anura > Ranidae > Aquarana > Aquarana catesbeiana. Next base: position 43,718,755 of record NC_133333.1, on the reverse strand, counting down.
ATCTTCTTCTCCTCGGGCCGCTCCGCACCCATGGCATGGGGGGAGGCTCCCGCTCTTCTCTTCATCTTCTTCTCTTCTTCATCTTCTTCTCTTCTTCTCTTCTTCATCTTCTTCTGCGGGCTGCTCTGCATCCATGCTGGCATGGTGG